>NW_027664211.1:0-61388 GCF_963264785.1 Psittacula echo | reverse complement strand
ATATGGGATATGGGGTATGGGGTATGGGATATGGGATATGGGGTATGGTGTATGGGGTATGGGATATGGGGTATGGGGTATGGGCACATAGGGGCACAGCTTTGGGGACACGGGGACCACAGTGATGGGGGTGACACGGAAGGACACGGGAGGGGGGGACATGAGGGTATTGGGGGGCCACGACAGCGGGAGGGGGGGACACGCGGGTCCTGGGCTGGGAGTGTCACCGTACCCCCCCCCCCCCATACCCCCCATCATCCCATATCCCATACCCCCATATCCCCATACCCCATACCCCATACCCCATACCCCAACCCCATACCCCATACCCCATACCCCAACCCCATACCCATACCCCAAACCCCATACCCCATACCCCATACCCCATACCCATACCCCATACCCCCATACCCCATACCCCATATCCCCATACCCCATAACCCATACCCCAACCCCATACCCCATATCCCCATACCCCATACCCCATACCCCATATCCCATACCCCATACCCCCATACCCCATACCCCATATCCCATACCCATACCCCATACCCCATATCCCATACCCCATACCCCATACCCCATACCCAACATACCCCATACCCCATACCCCATATCCCCATACCCCATACCCCATATCCCATATCCCATATCCCAACCCCATATCCCACCCATACCCCATACCCCATATCCCATACCCCATACCCCATACCCCATATCCCATATCCCATACCCCATACCCCATACCCCATATCCCATACCCCATACCCCATATCCCATATCCCATACCCCATACCCCATACCCCATACCCCATATCCCATACCCCATACCCCATACCCCATATCCCATACCCCATACCCCATATCCCATACCCCATATCCCATACCCCATATCCCATATCCCATACCCCATATCCCACACCCCATATCCCATACCCCATACCCCATATCCCATACCCCATATCCCATACCCCATATCCCATACCCCATATCCCATATCCCATACCCCATACCCCATATCCATACCCCATATCCCATACCCCATATCCCATACCCCATATCCCATACCCCATACCCCATATCCCATACCCCATACCCCATATCCCATACCCCATATCCCATACCCCATATCCCATACCCCATATCCCATACCCCATACCCCATATCCCATACCCCATATCCCATACCCCATACCCCATATCCCATACCCCATATCCCATACCCCATACCCCATATCCCATACCCCATACCCCATATCCCATACCCCATATCCCATACCCCATATCCCATATCCCATACCCCATACCCCATATCCCATACCCCATATCCCATACCCCATACCCCATATCCCATACCCCATACCCCATATCCCATACCCCATATCCCATACCCCATATCCCATATCCCATACCCCATACCCCATATCCCATACCCCATATCCCATATCCCATACCCCATACCCCATACCCCATATCCCATATCCCATACCCCATATCCCATACCCCATACCCCATATCCCATACCCCATATCCCATATCCCATACCCCATATCCCATACCCCATACCCCATATCCCATACCCCATACCCCATATCCCATACCCCATATCCCATACCCCATACCCCATACCCCATACCCCAACCCCATATCCCATATCCATATCCCCACATTCCCATGTTCCATGTCCCGTGTCCCCCCGTAACCCCCCATGTTCCCCCCGCTCCATCCCCGCCTCCCTTCCTCCCCCCCCCCCCCCCCCCGCCCATCCAGCGCCGCCGCCGCCGTTGCCGGAGCCTCGCGATCGGAGCCGAGCGGCGCCGAACGAACCCGAACGGATCCGAACCCGCCCGAAGCCGAGCGGAACCCGAAGGCGGAGCCGAACCCCGAACGCCCCGGAGCCGAACCGGGCCCGAAGCGGAGCCGAACGGAGCCGAGCGGAGCCGAACGGAGCCGAACGGGGCGGGGGGGGCCCCGTCGGGCGCTGGAGCGCGATGCTGCGGCCCGGCCCGGTGAGTGCGGGACCCCCAGTATGGACCAGTAACCCCCGGGCCTCCCAGTATGGACCCGCCCCCCCCCGACAGGGACCCCTCCCCTCGCCGCATCCCTCCCCGTACCCCCCAGGCCCCCCCGGTTTAGACCCGTCCGTCCCCTCCCTCCCTCTGCATCCCCCCCCCCCCCCTCCGGTATGGACCAGTCCCCACCCTGCATCCCTCCCAGTACAGACCAGTCCCCCCCGGCCCAGTATGGACCAGTCCCCACCCTGCATCCTTCCCAGTACAGAACCGCCCCCCCCCAACCGCATCCCTTCATACGGAGCCCTCCTCACCCCCCAATCCCCCCCCATTTAGACCGGTCCCCCCCCTTCCTCCCTCCCAGTAGAGACCAGTCCCCCCCAGTAGAGACCAGTCCCCCCCCCTTATAGGCCATTATAGACCATTCCCCACTCCGTATTCCCCCAGCGTAGGCCATTTCCCTCCCCTATAGACCCCCCCCCAACCCCGTATAGGCCAGCCCCCCCCTGCCACCCCCCCCACTATAGCCCAGTATAGCCCAGTATAGCCCAGTTCCCCCCCCAGGGACCCCCAGGCTGGGGTTGGGGCAGGTTTGGGGGGGTCCGGGGGGGGGGGGGGATGCGCATCACCAGGGTGACGGTTGCCGCGGCAACGGGAGCCCATGGAGACGGGGGGGGGACGCAGAGGGGGCTGCGGCGAGGCCTGACCCCCCCCCCCAGCATCTATAGGGGACCCCCCCTTCCATAGGGACCCCCCCAGCACCTATAGGGGACCGCCCCCCCCCCCCGGCCCTATGGGAGGGGATGATGCCCCCCCCACCTCAGTGTCTCCTTGCCTATAGCAAGGACCCCGCCATCAGGCCCTATAGGGCCCCCCCCAGCTCTATAAGGGCTATAGGGCCCCCCCTTAGACCCCATAGGGCTTACAGGGTACCCCCCAGCTCTATAGGGGCTATAGGGCCCCCCCCCCTGACACCATAGGGCTTATAGGGTACCCCTCCAGCTCTATAGGGGCTATACGGTCCCCCCAGCCTATAGGCCCCCTCTCGGCACGTAGGGCCCCCCCCAGCCCTATATGGCCCCCACCTTATAGGGTCCCTCCAGCTTATAGACCCCCCCCCCCACTCTATAGGCCTCCCCAGTCCTATAGGGGCTAAAGACCCCCCCCCAGCCTAAGGTTCCCCCCAGCCTATAAGAGCCCCCCCACTCTATAGGAGCTATAGGTCCCTCAAGTCCTTTAGGTCCCCCCCCACCCTCTAGGTCCCCCCAGTCCTATAGGGCCCCCCACCCTATACGGACCCCTACTTTATAGGTGCTATAGGGCCCCCCCCAGTCTATAGGAGCTATAGAGCCCCCAAATCCTATAGGTCCTCCCCACTCTATAGGTACTCTCAGTCCTATAGGAGCCCCCCACCCTCTAGGTCCCCCCTCTAGGTCCCCCCAGTCCTATAGGACCCCCCACCCTATAGGGACCCCTACTTTATAGGTGCTATAGGGCCCCCCCAGTCTATAGGAGCTATAGAGCCCCCAAGTCCTATAGGTCCCCCCCACCCTATAGGGACCCCTGCTTTATAGGGACTATAGGGCCCCCCCCGGTCTCTAGGTCCCCCCAGAGGTGCTATAGGGCCCCCCCCATAGGAACCCCATAGAACCCCCCTGGCTGTGCGTGCCCCCCCCGCACACCGGTCCTGGTGCATTGGGCTTGTGCAAGGGGGGCGGGGCTGCACCGCTGCGTGCCTGGGAGCTGTAATGGGGGGGGGCAGGGGGTATGGGGGTTATAGGGGATATGGGGGGTATAGGGGGATATAGGGGGTATGGGGGTATGGGGGGATAGGGGGTATAGGGGGTATGGGGGTATGGGGGGTATAGGGGGTATAGGGGGTATGGGGGGTATAGGGGGTATAGGGGGTATGGGGGGTATAGGGGGTATAGGGGGTATGGGGGGTATAGGGGGTATAGGGGGTATGGGGGGTATAGGGGGTATAGGGGGTATAGGGGGTATAGGGGATATGGGGGCTATAGGGGGTATGGGGGTATAGGGGGTATAGGGGGTATAGGGGATATAGGGGGTATAGGGGATATGGGGGGTATAGGGGGTATGGGGGGTATAGGGGGTATGGGGGGTATAGGGGATATAGGGGGTATAGGGGATATGGGGGGTATAGGGGGAATAGGGGATATAGGGGGTATAGGGGATATGGGGGGTATAGGGGGAATAGGGGATATAGGGGGTATAGGGGATATGGGGGGTATAGGGGATATGGGGGGTATAGGGGGTATAGGGGATATGGGGGGTATAGGGGATATGGGGGGTATAGGGGGTATAGGGGATATGGGGGGTATAGGGGGTATGGGGGGTATAGGGGGTATAGGGGATATGGGGGGTATAGGGGGTATGGGGGGTATAGAGGGTATAGGGAGTATAGGGGATATGGGGGGTATAGGGGGTATAGGGTGTATAGGGGGTATAGGGGGTATGGGGGATATAAGGGGGTATAGGGGATATAGGGGGTATAGGGGGTATAGGGGATATAGGTGGTATAGGGGGGTACAAGGGGTACGGGGGGTATAGGGGATACAGGGTGTATAGGGGGGTACATGGTGGGGGGGGGTACAAGGGGTATAGGGGCGATAGGGGTTATAGGGGATACAGGGAGCATAGGGGGTATGGGGGGGGAACAAGGAGGTACAGGGGGGTATAGGGAGTATAGAGGGATATAGGGGGCACATGGGGGTATATTGAGGTATAGGGGCTATAGGGGGTGTAGGGGGGATAGTGTGATATAGGGGGCACATGGGGGTATAGGGGGGTATAGGGGGGGTATAGCGGGGTACGGGGGGATATAGGGGGTGCAGGAGGTACAGGGAGATATAGGGGGGTGGAGGGGGTGCAGGGGGTGCAGGGGTTTGTGTGGGATACATGGGGGTATATGTGAGGGTCTATAGGGGTATATAGAGGGTATATAGGGGGTATATAGAGGGTATATAGGGGGTATAGAGGGGGTATGGGGGTTATATGGGGGTGCTGGGAGGATACGGAGCATAGAGGGGTACATGGGGGGTGCAGCAGGTACGGGGGGGAAATAGGGGGGACACTGGGACATATAGGGGGTATATAGGGGGGTATATAGGGGGGTACATGAGGGGTACATAGGGAGTATATAGAGGGTATATAGGGGGGTGCATAGGGGGTATATGGGGTTACAGAGGGGATACAATGAGGTACATAGGGGGTACAATGGGGTATAGGGGGTATAAAAGGGGGTACATAGGGGATATATGGGGGTACACAGGGTTTATATAGGGGGTACAATGGGGTACAATGAGGTACATAGGGGGTACAATGGGGTACAGGGGGTATAGAGGGGGGTAGATGGGGGGCATATGGGGGTACATAGCGAGAATATGGGGGGGACATAGGGGGGTACATAGGGGGTATATAGAGGGGTACATAGGGCATACAATGAGGAACATGGGGGTACAATGGGGTACAGGGGGTAGAGAGGCGGGTACATAGGGGGTATATGGGGGTACATAGGGGATACATGGGGTGTAAATAGGGGGTAGAATGGGGTACAATGAGGTACATAGGGGTATATGGGGGTACATGGGGTACAAAAAGGGTACGTAGGGGGTAGATAGGGGTGTATCGGGGGATACATAGGGGGTACATAGGGGATACATAGGGGGCTATAGGGGGCACATAGGGGACTATAGGGGGTACATAGGGGGCTATAGGGGGCACATAGGGGGTACGTAGGGGGCTATAGGGGGTACATAGGGGGCTATAGGGGGGTACATAGGGGGTACGTAGGGGGCTATAGGGGGTACATAAGGGGTACATAGCGGGCTATAGGGGGTACATAGGGGGTACATAGGGGGCTATAGGCGGTACATAGGGGGTACATAGGGGGTACATAGGGGGCTATAGGGGGTACATAGGGGGTACATAGGGGGCTATAGGGGGTACATAGGGGGCTATAGGGGATACATAGGGGGCTATAGGGGGTACATAGGGGGCTATAGGGGGTACATAGGGGGTACATGGGGGCTATAGGGGATACATAGGGGGCTATAGGGGATACATAGGGGGCTATAGGGGGTACATAGGGGGTACATAGGGGGCTATAGGAGGCTATAGTGGGTACATAGGGGGCTATAGGGGGTACATAGGGGGCTATAGGGGGTACATAGGGGGCTATAGGGGGTACATAGGGGGTACATAGGGGGTACATAGGGGGCTATAGGAGGCTATAGTGGGTACATAGGGGGCTATAGGGGGTACGTAGGGGGCTATAGGGGGTACATAGGGGGCTATAGGGGGTACGTAGGGGGCTATAGGGGGTACATAGGGGGCTATAGGGGGTACATAGGGGGCTATAGGGGGCTATAGGGGGTACATAGGGGGTACATAGGGGGCTATAGGGGGTACATAGGGGGCTATAGGGGGGCTCCATCGGTCTCCGGCAGCGGCTGGAGGAGGGGGGGGAGGGGTGGTTTCTGCATCCGAGCGGGCGGGAGAAGGGAAGGGGGGAGGGGGGGGTCCGGAAGGGGAAGGGGGGGAGGAGGAAGAGGAGGAGGAAGAGGAGGAGGAAGAGGCCGAAGGCTGCGGGAGCCGGGGCCCAGGGCTGGGGGTAGGAGCCGGGGGGGGCTGGGGGGGGGGAGCCACGTGGGATGGGGGGAGGGGCGGCGCTGGGGGGGGGGTGAGCGATTGAACCCCGGCGTCTGATGGGAGCGGGGCGGGGGATGGGGGGGGATGGACGGGACCACGCGTGTGCAAGGGGGGGCAATGGGGGCAATGGGGGACAATGGGTGCAATGGGTGCGAATGGGTGCGATGGGTGCGAATGGGTGCGATGGGTGCAATGGGTGCAATGGGTGCGATGGGTGCAATGGGTGCGCATGGGTGCAATGGGTGCGATGGGTGCAAAAGGGTGCGCATGGGTGCAAGGGGGGGCATGAGTGCAATGGGTGCGCATGGATGCAATGGGTGCAATGGGTGCAATGGGTGCGATGGGTGCGATGGGTGCAATGGGGGCAATGGGTGCGATGGGTGCGATGGGTGCAATGGGGGCAATGGGTGCGAATGGGTGCAATGGGTGCGCATGGGTGCGATGGGTGCGATGGGTGCGATGGGTGCGATGGGTGCAATGGGGGCAATGGGTGCGAATGGGTGCGATGGGTGCAATGGGGGCAATGGGTGCGATGAGTGCGATGGGTGCGATGGGTGCGATGAGTGCGATGGGTGCGATGAGTGCGATGGGTGCGATGGGTGCGATGGGGGCAATGGGGGCAATGGGGGCAATGGGGGCAATGGGTGCAAAAGGGTGCGCATGGGTGCAATGGGTGCGCATGGGTGCAATGGGTGCGAATGGGTGCAATGGGTGCAATGGGTGCAAAAGGGTGCGCATGGGTGCAAGGGGGGGCATGAGTGCAATGGGTGCGCATGGATGCAATGGGTGCAATGGGTGCGAATGGGTGCAATGGGTGCGATGGGTGCAATGGGTGCAATGGGTGCAATGGGTGCGATGGGTGCAATGGGTGCGCATGGGTGCAATGGGTGCGCATGGGTGCAATGGGTGCAATGGGTGCAATGGGTGCAATGGGTGCGAATGGGTGCAATGGGTGCCATGGGTGCGCATGGGTGCAATGGGTGCGCATGGGTGCAATGGGTGCACATGGGTGCAATGGGTGCACATGGGTGCAATGGGTGCAATGGGTGCGCATGGGTGCAATGGGTGCGAATGGGTGCAATGGGTGCCATGGGTGCGCATGGATGCAATGGGTGCAATGGGTGCGCATGGGTGCAATGGGTGCAATGGGTGCGCATGGGTGCAATGGGTGCAATGGGTGCGCATGGGTGCAATGGGTGTGCATGGGTGCAATGGGTGCAATGGGTGCAATGGGTGCAATGGGTGCGCATGGGTGCAATGGGTGCAATGGGTGCGCATGGGTGCAATGGGTGCAATGGGTGCAATGGGTGCAATGGGTGCGCATGGGTGCAATGGGTGCAATGGGTGCGCATGGGTGCAATGGGTGCAATGGGTGCGCATGGGTGCAATGGGTGCAAAAGGGTGCGCATGGGTGCAAGGGGGGGCATGGGTGCAATGGGTGCGCATGGATGCAATGGGTGCAATGGGTGTGAATGGGTGCAATGGGTGCAATGGGAGCAATGGGTGCAATGGGTGCAATGGGTGCAATGGGTGCGATGGGTGCAATGGGTGCAATGGATGCAATGGATGCAGTGGGTGCTATGGGTGCAATGGGTGCAATGGGTGCAATGGATGCAATGGATGCAATGGGTGCAATGGGTGCAATGGGTGCAATGGGTGCAATGGGAGCAATGGATGCAATGGATGCAGTGGGTGCAATGGGTGCAATGGGTGCAATGGGTGCAATGGATGCAATGGATGCAATGGGTGCAATGGGTGCAATGGGTGCTATGGATGCAATGGGTGCAATGGATGCAATGGGTGCAATGGATGCAATGGGTGCTATGGGTGCAATGGGTGCTATGAGTGTGTGTAATGGGATGCACACGCGTGTGCAAGGCTGCTGGGGGGGCCCTTGTGCTCCTCTCTCTGCTCTCCGGTGCCTGTGTTCACCCGGTCCATGCTCGCCATGGCCACGCTCACTCTCCTTGTGCGCCCCATTGCCCCCCATTGCGCCCCATTGCCCCCATTGTGCCCCATTGCGCCCCATTGCCTCCATTGCGCCCCATTGCCCCCATTGCCCCCATTGCCCCCATTGTGCCCCATTGCGCCCCATTGCCCCCATTGCCCCCATTGCCCCCATTGCGCCCCATTGCTCCCCATTGCGCCCCATTGCGCCCCATTGCCCCCATTGTGCCCCATTGTGCCCCATTGCCCCCATTGCCCCCATTGCCCCCATTGCCCCCATTGCGCCCCATTGCTCCCCATTGCGCCCCATTGCGCCCCATTGCACCCCATTGCGCCCCATTACACCCCATTGCGCCCCATTGTCCCCATTGCGCCCCATTGCACCCCATTGCGCCCCATTGCCCCCATTGCCCCCATTGCGTCCCATTGCGCCCCATTGCTCCCCATTGCGCCCCATTACACCCCATTGCGCCCCATTGCGCCCCATTGCCCCCATTGCCCCCATTGCTCCCCATTGCCCCCATTGCTCCTGGTTGTCCCTATAGCTCACTGCTGCCCACTGCTGCTCTCCTCTGCTCACTCTTGCTCACTGTTACTCCCCATTGCCCCCATTGCTCCCATTGCTCGCTATTGCTCTCCTTGCTCCTCATGGCCCCATTACCCCCATTGCCCCATTACCCCCATTACCCCATTACCCCCATTACCCCATTGCCCCCATCACCCCCATTACCCCATTGCCCCCATCACCCCCATTACCCCATTACCCCCATTACCCCCATTACCCCATTACCCCCATTACCCCCATTACCCCATTACCCCCATTACCCCATTACCCCATTACCCCATTGCCCCCATTGCCCCCATTACCCCATTACCCCCATTACCCCCATTACCCCATTACCCCCATTACCCCCATTACCCCCATTACCCCATTACCCCATTACCCCATTACCCCCATTACCCCCATTACCCCATTACCCCCATTGCCCCCATTACCCCATTACCCCCATTGCCCCATTACCCCCATTACCCCATTACCCCCATTACCCCCATTACCCCATTACCCCCATTGCCCCCATTACCCCATTACCCCCATTGCCCCATTACCCCCATCACCCCCATTACCCCATTACCCCATTACCCCCATTACCCCCATTACCCCCATTACCCCATTACCCCATTACCCCCATTACCCCCATTACCCCATTACCCCCATTACCCCATTACCCCCATTACCCCCATTACCCCATTACCCCCATTCCCCCCATCGCCCCCATCCCCCCCATTCCCCCCCCTTCCCTCTCCTCACTGACCCCCCCCCCCCCATTGTTCTCCCCTCAGCACCACCCGGGGCCCTGACGCCGGACGATGCCCCTTTGCCCGCGGCCATGGCGGCGCCGGTGCCCGCAGCGATGCCGCCGCCTCCCCCCGCTTCCACCACCACCGCCACCAGCGCCAGCGCCAGCGCCGCCGCCTCCCTGCCCTCCCTGCTGCCGGTGCTGCTCCTCCTGCTGCTGCCCGCGCTGCCGGCGGCCACGGCCGCCCCCCCGGCCCCGCCGTCGTGCCCGGCCGCCTGCTCCTGCAGCAACCAGGCGAGCCGGGTGATCTGCACGCGGCGGGAGCTGCTCGAGGTGCCCGGCAGCATCTCGGTCAACACGCGGTACCTGAACCTGCAGGAGAACCACATCCAGGTCATCCGCACCGACACCTTCAAGCACCTGCGGCACCTCGAGATCCTGCAGCTGAGCCGCAACCTGGTGCGCACCGTGGAGGTGGGCGCCTTCAACGGCCTCCCCAACCTCAACACCTTGGAGCTCTTCGACAACCGCCTGACCACGGTGCCCACGCAGGCCTTCGAGTACCTGTCCAAGCTGCGGGAGCTGTGGCTGCGCAACAACCCCATCGAGAGCATCCCCTCGTACGCCTTCAACCGCGTGCCCTCCCTGCGCCGCTTGGACCTGGGCGAGCTCAAGCGCTTGGAGTACATCTCGGAGGCGGCCTTCGAGGGCTTGGTCAACCTCCGCTACCTGAACCTGGGCATGTGCAACCTCAAGGAGATCCCCAACCTCACGGCCCTGGTGCGCTTGGAGGAGCTCGAGCTCTCCGGCAACCGCTTGGGAAGGGTCCGGCCGGGCTCCTTCCAAGGCTTGGGGAGCCTGCGGAAGCTGTGGCTGATGCACGCGCGCGTGGCGGCGGTGGAGCGCAACGCCTTCGACGACCTCAAGGCCTTGGAGGAGCTCAACCTGGCCCACAACGAGCTGGCGTCGCTGCCGCACGACCTGTTCGCGCCGCTGCACCGCCTGGAGCGGGTGCACCTGCACCATAACCCGTGGCGCTGCGACTGCGACGTGCTCTGGCTGAGCTGGTGGCTGCGGGAGACGGTGCCCAGCAACACGAGCTGCTGCGCGCGGTGCCACGCGCCGCCGGCGCTGCGGGGCCGCTACCTGGGCGAGCTGGAGCCGGGGCACTTCACGTGCTACGCGCCCGTCATCGTGGAGCCGCCGGCGGACCTGAACGTCACCGAAGGGATGGCGGCGGAGCTCAAGTGCCGCACGGGCACCGCCATGACCTCGGTCAACTGGCTGACCCCCAACGGGACGCTGATGACGCACGGCTCGTACCGCGTGCGCATCTCGGTGCTGCACGACGGCACGCTCAACTTCACCAACGTCACCGTGCAGGACACGGGGCAGTACACCTGCATGGTCACCAACGCCGCCGGCAACACCACGGCCACCGCCACGCTCAACGTCTCGGCCGTCGACGCCGCCGCCGCCGCCGCCGCCGCCGCCGCCGCCGCCACCGGCTACACCTATTTCACCACGGTCACCGTGGAAACCACCGACGCCGGCGGCGAGGAGCCGGCGCCGCAGACGCCGCCGGTGCCCACAATGGGCTGGGAAGCGCCCGGCGCCGCGTCCACGCCGGCCTCGGCCACGCGCGCCACCGGGAAGCCCTTCACGGTGCCCATCACCGCGGTGGCGGCGGCGGGCGCCGGCGGCGCCGGCGGCGGCCTCCAGGACCTCGACGACGTCTTGAAGACCACCAAGATCATCATCGGCTGCTTCGTGGCCATCACCTTCATGGCGGCCGTGATGCTGGTGGCCTTCTACAAGCTCCGCAAGCAGCACCAGCGGCACAAGCACCGCGGCGGCCCCGCGCGCGCCGTCGAGATCGTCAACGTGGAGGACGAGCTTGGGGGGGGCGGCGGGGCCGGGGGGGGCGGCGGTACCGGTGGCGGCGGCGGTACCGGCGGCGGCGGCGGCGGCGGCGGTGGCGTTGGGGACAACCGCTTGGCGTTGCCGGCGTTGGAACGCGACCACCTGGAGCGTTACGCGGCGTTCGCGGCGCATTACGGCAACGCCGGCGGCAAGAACCCGCTGCTCAACTCGGTGCACGAACCGCTGCTCTTCAAGAGCCCGTCCAAGGAGAACGTGCAGGAGACGCAGATCTGAAAGGGGGAGGCAGGCAGCGAGGAACGCTTCAAAAACGCTCAAAAACGCCCCCAAAAACGCTCGGAAACGGCCCCAAAAACGCTCGGAAACGCCCCCAAAAACGCTCGGAAACGGCCCCAAAAAACGCGCCCCCCCCCCCCCCCCCCCCCCCATCAAGAACCGCTCGGAAACGGCCCCAAACCGGGCAGCGCGCCCCCTGGTGGATCGGAGGAGAAGGCGGGGGTTGAATGGGGTGGGGGGGGTGGGGGGCTGCGGATCGGGGGTGAATTGGGGGGGGGCGCGCGGTACGCGGGGGGGGGGAGGGGGGGGTGCACGAGGGAGGCCTCGGGGGGACCCCGGGGTCGTGCGGTGGTGGGGGAGGGGCGCGAAGGGCCCTGAGGGGGGGGGGGATGGGGATGGGGATGGGGATGGGGGGGGAGGGGGGGGGCTTGGATGCGCCCCAAGGTGATGCGGGAGCACGGGTCCCCGTGGGTCACGTGGGGGTCACGTGCGTCCTGCTCCCACCCCCCCCCCCCCGGCCCGTCCCCCACCCCCAGCCCCCCCCCGCCCCTCCCCCACCCCCCCCCGGGGTTTTTTTAAAGCCGCGGCCGAAACTTTCCTATTTTAATAAAAATCCAGCGCGGGTTTGAAACGCGCCCGAGGGGGAGGGGGGGCGGGGCACGTGGGTGTCACGTGGCTGTCACATGTGGGTGCGTGCGCATGTGACCCGCGTGTGCGGGCACGTGATGCATGTGACAGGCGTGACGTGTGACACGTGTGTGACGTGTGCGACATGTGACGTGTGTGACACGCATGTGTGGGCATGTGACGTGGGTGCGTGCATGTGACGTGTGTGATGTGTGACACGTGTGCGCGGGTGTGTGTGACATGTGACGTGTGTGACACGCATGTGGGCATGTGACGCGTGTGTGTCTGAGTGTGACACGTGTGTGACACACGTGCAGGCACGTGATGCATGTGACGTGTGTGCATGCGTGTGACGTGTGTGATGTGTGACACGTGTGTGACGTGTACGACATGTGACGTGTGTGACACGCATGTGTGGGCATGCGACGTGTGTGCATGCATGTGACACGTGTGTGTCTGAGTGTGACACGTGTGTGACACGCATGTGCGGGCACGTGATGTGTGTGTGGCATGCATGTGCATGTATGTGACATGTGGGATGTGTGACACGTGTGTGTCTTGAGTGTGACACGCATGTGCCGGCACATGATGTGTGTGTGGCATGCGTGTGCATGCGTGTAGCATGTGTCATGTGTGACGTGTGTGCGGGTTTGTGACATGTGCGTACCTGAGTGTGACACGTGTGCGGGCGTGTGACACACGTGTGAGGTGTGCGTGACATGTGTGTGCGTGCATGTGATGTGTGACACGTGTGTGTGTGACGCATGTGACACGCATGTGCATACATATGATGGGTGATGGGTGACACGCGTGTGCGTGCAGGTGATGTGTGTGACATGTGGGCTCACATGACACGCGTGTGATGTGTGCGTGCATGTGACACGCGTGTTACACATGTACACGTGTGTGACATGCAAGTATGTGCTTGACGTGTGTGACGCATAGCATACGTGTGCTTGGTGTGTGCTTGGCATGTGTTTAGCATGTGCACATGGCGTGTGCTTGGGGTGTGTTTGAGTCCTGCATGGGGTGTGCTTGCCATGTCCTTAGCGTGTCCTTCACGTGTGTGACATTCGGGGCAGGCGCTGCCTGTGCCAGAACACGCTAAGGGCATGCTAAGGACGCGCTAAGGGCACATTAAGAACACACTAAGGACACGCTAAGAACACGCTAAGAACACGCTAAGAACATGCTAAGGACACGCTAAGGGCTGTGTGCAGCCCCCTCCCATCCCCCGCCGCTCCCGGTCTCCATGGCAACACGGGGGGAAGGCTCTTCCGCCTCCCCTCCCCATTGGTTGCTATGGGAACGGGAGGTGTCGCCATGGCAACGGCGCGGCCTTCCCCCCCCCCCCCCCCCGCGTGTCTCCGGTTGCTCATTAACGGAGGGGGCGGGGCCGGGGGGGGCAAAGGCCGCTCCGAGGGGGCAAGTGGGGGGTAAATGGGGCTAAAGGGGCACTTATGGGGCTAAAGGGGCACTTATGGGGCTGAGGGGAGGCAACTGGGGGTAAGGGAGGGCTGTTACAGGGCTAAGGGGGGCGGTTATGGGTAGAGGGGGCAGTTATGGGGTGGGTCATGGGGCACTTATGGGGCTGAGAGGGGGCACTTATGGGGCTGGGAGCAGCTATAGGGCTACGGGGGGTTGGTTATGGGGCTAATAGGGGCAAAGATGGGGTACAAAGGGGCACGTATGGGGTTAAGGGGGGCAGTTATGAGGCTAATGGGGGGTAGTTATGGGTCGGAAGGGGCATTTATGGGGCTTGGGGGGGCACTTATGGGGCTGGAGGGGGTCAGGACCCTGAGCTTTGCCCCCGGCCCCCCCCCCAGGTCATGGCAGAGGCCCCGCGGTGCCGGCGGGTCGGGATCCTGGGCTATGGCCAGTTGGGTACTGGGAGCAATTAGGGGCTATTAGGGCTAATTAGGGGGTAATTGGGGCTGTTGGGGGCAATTAGGGATGGTTGGAGGTAATTAGGGGTAATTGGGGCTATTAGGGGCTAATTAATGGTAATTGGGGTGGTAACTGGGGGCTACGGGGGGCAATTAAGGGGTAACTGAGGGCTATGGGGGTAATGAAGGGGTAATTATGGGGATGGAGGGGTAATTGGGGGGGGTAATAGGGAGCAATTAAGGGCTAATTACGGTGATTGGGGGCAATTGGGAGCTATGGGGGTAATTAAGGGCTAATTGGGGTCATGGGGGCTATGGGGTAACTGGGGGGGGGAATACGGAGCAATGGGGGGGGTCACTTATGGGGTGCCCCCCCCCCCCAGGCCGGTTCCTCGTGGGGCAGCTCCTGGCGCGGGGCCCCCCCCTGGGCCTGACTTTGGGGTTCGTGTGGACACGGGGGGGGGCATTGGACGGGGTCCCCCCCCCCCTGCGGCTGCTGGACCTCAAGGAGCTGCCCCATAAGTGAGGGTCACCCCCAATGGCACCCCATGGCACCCGCCATGTCCCCTTGCCCCCCACTGCCCCCCATTGCCCCCCAGGGATGTGGAGCTGGTGGTGGAGGTGGCGCATCCCTGCGTGGCCAAGGAGTATGGAGAGGAGATCCTGAGCCACGCGGACTTCATGGTGGGGATGTGGGATATATGGGGTATGGGATATATGGGATATATGGGGTATGGGATATAGGATATATGGGATATATGGGGTATGCGATATGGGCTATATGGAATATGGGATATGGGATACATGATATATGGGATTGGGATATGGGATATATGATATATGGGATATGGGGTATGGAGTATGGGGTATGGGATATGGGATATATGATATATGGGGTATGGGATATACGATACATGGGATATATGCTATATGGGGTATGGAATATACGATATATGGGATATATGATACATGGGATATATGATACATGGGGTATGGGATATATGATATATGGGATATATTATATATGGGATATGTGAGGTATGGGGCATGGGATATGGAGTATATGATATATGGGATATACGATACATGGGATATATGATACATGGTGTATATGATATATGGGATATGGAATATATGATATATGGGATATATGATATATGGGATATCGGGTATGGGATATGGAGTATATGATATATGGGATATAGGATACATAGGATATAGGATATATGGGATATAGGATATGGGATATATCATATACGGGGTATGGGATATATGATACATGGGATATAGGATATATGGGATTGCGGTATAGGATATGGGGATGGGGTATATCATATAGGGGGTATGGGATATGGGATATATGGGATATGAGCTATATGATCGTGGTATAGGATATGGGGATGGGGTATATCATATAGGGGGTATGGGATATATGGGATATGAGCTATATGATCGCGGTATAGGATATGGAGATGGGGTATATCATATAGGGGGTATGGGATATATGGGATATGAGCTATATGGGATCGCGGTATAGGATATGGGGATGGGGTATATCATATAGGGGGTATGGGATATATGGGATATGAGCTATATGGGATCGCGGTATAGGATATGGGGATGGGGTATATCATATAGGGGGTATGGGATATATGGGATATGAGCTATATGGGATCGCGGTATAGGATATGGGGATGGGGTATATCATATAGGGGGTATGGGATATGGGATATATGGGATATGAGCTATATGGGATCGCGGTATAGGATATGGGGATGGGGTATATCATATAGGGGGTATGGGATATGGGATATATGGGATATGAGCTATATGATCGCGGTATAGGATATGGGGATGGGGTATATCATATAGGGGGTATGGGATATGGGATATATGGGATATGAGCTATATGGGATCGCGGTATAGGATATGGAGATGGGGTATATCATATAGGGGGTATGGGATATGGGATATATGGGATATGAGCTATATGGGATCGCGGTATAGGATATGGGGATGGGGTATATCATATAGGGAGTATGGGATATGGGATATATGGGATATGAGCTATATGGGATCGCGGTATAGGATATGGAGATGGGGTATATCATATAGGGGGTATGGGATATGGGATATATGGGATATGAGCTATATGGGATCGCGGTATAGGATATGGGGATGGGGTATATCATATAGGGGGTATGGGATATGGGATATATGGGATATGAGCTATATGGGATCGCGGTATAGGATATGGGGATGGGGTATATCATATAGGGGGTATGGGATATATGGGATATGAGCTATATGGGATCGCGGTATAGGATATGGGGATGGGGTATATCATATAGGGGGTATGGGATATATGGGATATGAGCTATATGGGATCGCGGTATAGGATATGGAGATGGGGTATATCATATAGGGGGTATGGGATATATGGGATATGAGCTATATGGGATCGCGGTATAGGATATGGGGATGGGGTATATCATATAGGGGGTATGGGATATGGGATATATGGGATATGAGCTATATGGGATCGCGGTATAGGATATGGAGATGGGGTATATCATATAGGGGGTATGGGATATGGGATATATGGGATATGAGCTATATGGGATCGCGGTATAGGATATGGAGATGGGGTATATCATATAGGGGGTATGGGATATATGGGATATGAGCTATATGGGATCGCGGTATAGGATATGGGGATGGGGTATATCATATAGGGGGTATGGGATATATGGGATATGAGCTATATGGGATCGCGGTATAGGATATGGGGATGGGGTATATCATATAGGGGGTATGGGATATATGGGATATGAGCTATATGGGATCGCGGTATAGGATATGGGGATGGGGTATATCATATAGGGGGTATGGGATATATGGGATATGAGCTATATGGGATCGCGGTATAGGATATGGGGATGGGGTATATCATATAGGGGGTACGGGCCCTGGTGACCCCCCTGCCCCCAGCTGGGCTCCCCCACTGCCCTCAGTGACCCGGGCACGGAGCAGCGGCTGCGGGGGGCGGCGGCGCGGGGCGGGCACACCTTGTACGTGCCCAGGGGCGCCCTCTGGGGCTGCGAGGACATCGAGCGCATGGACAGGGCCGGGACCCTGGCGGTGAGGGGGGGTGATGGGGGGAATGGGGGTAATGGGGGTGATGGGGTAATGGGGGTAATGGGGGCGATGGGGTAATGGGGGTGATGGGGTAATGGGGGCGATGGGGTAATGGGGGCGATGGGGGTGATGGGGTAATGGGGGTAATGGGGGTGATGGGGTAATGGGGGTAATGGGGGCGATGGGGTAATGGGGGTGATGGGGATAATGGGGGTGATGGGGTAATGGGGGTAATGGGGTAATGGGGGCGATGGGGTAATGGGGGTGATGGGGTAATGGGGGTGATGGGGGTAATGGGGGTGATGGGGTGATGGGGTAATGGGGGTAATGGGGTAATGGGGGCGATGGGG
Organism: Psittacula echo; assembly: GCF_963264785.1. Classification (NCBI taxonomy): domain Eukaryota; kingdom Metazoa; phylum Chordata; class Aves; order Psittaciformes; family Psittacidae; genus Psittacula; species Psittacula echo. The sequence continues at coordinate 43,303 of NW_027664211.1, read as the reverse complement.
TAATGGGGGTGATGGGGGTGATGGGGGTAATGGGGTAATGGGGGCGATGGGGTAATGGGGGTGATGGGGTAATGGGGGTGATGGGGTGATGGGGTAATGGGGGCGATGGGGGTGATGGGGGTAATGGGGTAATGGGGGCGATGGGGGTGATGGGGTAATGGGGGTGATGGGGGGAATGGGGGTAATGGGGGTGATGGGGTAATGGGGGTGATGGGGTAATGGGGGTGATTGGGGTGATGAGGTAATGGGGGTGATGGGGTAATGGGGGCGATGGGGGTGATGGGGTAATGAGGGTAATGGGGTGAATGGAGGCAATGGGGTAATGGGTGCCATTGTCTTCTATGGGTATCGCTGTCCCTTATGGGTGCCATTGTCCCCTACGGGTGCCGCTGTCCCCTACGGGTCCCGTTATCCCCTATGGGTGCCGTTATCCCCTATGGGTGCCGTTATCCCCTATGGGTCCCGTTATCCCCTATGGGTGCCGTTATCCCCTATGGGTGCCGTTATCCCCTATGTGTCCCGTTATCCCCTATGGGTGCCGTTATCCCCTATGGGTGCCGTTATCCCCTATGTGTCCCGTTATCCCCTATGGGTGCCGTTATCCCCTATGGGTGCCGTTATCCCCTATGGGTCCCGTTATCCCCTATGTGTCCCGTTATCCCCTATGGGTGCCGTTATCCCCTATGGGTGCCGTTATCCCCTATGGGTCCCGTTATCCCCTATGGGCGCCGCTGCCGCCCCCTGCAGGCGCTGACGGTGACGATGACGAAGGCCCCACAGAGCCTGCGCGCTGCGGGGTGGCTGCGGGAGCGCGCAGAGGCGGCGCTGGCGGCGGGGGCGCGCACGGTGCTCTACGAGGGGCCCCTGCGCCCGCTCTGCGCGCTCGCCCCCAGCAACGTGAACGCCATGGCCGCGGCCGCGCTGGCGGCGCCCAGCCTGGGCTTCGATGGCGTCCGGGCCTGCCTGGTGGCGGACCCCAGGTCCTGCATCCCATAACCCGCATCCCGTATAGCCCCTATCCCATAGATCCTATACAGCCCATAGAGCCCATAGATCCTATAGCCCATAGATCCCATAGATCCTATCTCCTCTATCCCATATATACCACATCCCATATAGCCCATATATCCCGTATATCCTATGTATCCCATATCCCATGACATGCCATATATCCCATATCCCATATATTCCATATCCGATATGCCAAATATCCCATATATCCTATACCCCACATGCCATATCCTATACCCCATATATCCCATATATTCCATATCCCATACATCCTATATCTCACATGATATATGATCCATATCCCATACCCCACATCCCATATACCCCATATCCCATATATGCCATATCCCATATATCCTCTATCCCATATATCTCATATATCCCACATCCTATATATCTCATATCCTATGCCCCCCCATCTCCCACATCCCCTCTATCCCATACCCCATACACCCCCTATATCCCCTCTATCCCGTCCATCCCCTCTATCCCATCCATCCCCTCTATCCCCTCCATCCCCTCTATCCCATCCATCCCCTCTATCCCCTCTATCCCATCCATCCCCTCCATCCCCTCTCTTCCCTCTATCCCATCCATCCCCTCCATCCCCTCTATCCCGTCCATCCCCTCTATCCCCTCTATCCCCTCCATCCCCTCTATCCCATCCATCCCATCCATCCTCTCTATCCCCTCCATCCCCTCCATCCCCTCTATCCCCTCTATCCCATCCATCCTCTCTATCCCCTCCATCCCCTCTATCCCGTCCATCCCCTCTATCCCCTCTATCCCCTCCATCCCCTCTATCCCATCCATCCTCTCTATCCCCTCCATCCCCTCTATCCCGTCCATCCCCTCCATCCCCTCTATCCCCTCTATCCCATCCATCCTCTCTATCCCCTCCATCCCCTCTATCCCATCCATCCCCTCTATCCCCTCCATCCCCTCCATCCCCTCTATCCCATCCATCCCCTCTATCCCCTGCATCCCCTCTATCCCATCCATCCACTCTATCCCGTCCATCCCCTCTATCCCATCCATCCCCTCTATCCCCTCTATCCCCTCCATCCCCTCTATCCCCTCCATCCCCTCTATCCCGTCCATCCCCTCTATCCCATCCATCCCCTCCATCCCCTCTATCCCATCCATCCCCTCTATCCCATCCATCCCCTCTATCCCATCCATCCCCTCCATCCCCTCTATCCCCTCCATCCCCTCTATCCCATCCATCCCCTCTATCCCCTCCATCCCCTCTATCCCCTCCATCCCCTCTATCCCATCCATCCCCTCTATCCCCTCCATCCCCTCTATCCCGTCCATCCCCTCTATCCCATCCATCCCCTCTATCCCCTCCATCCCCTCTATCCCGTCCATCCCCTCTATCCCATCCATCCCATCCATCCCCTCTATCCCATCCATCCCCTCCATCCCCTCTATCCCCTCCATCCCCTCTATCCCCTCCATCCCCTCTATCCCCTCCATCCCCTCCATCCCCTCCATCCCCTCTATCCCCTCCATCCCCTCTATCCCCTCCATCCCCTCCATCCCCTCCATCCCCTCCATCCCCTCCATCCCCTCCATCCCCTCCATCCCATCCATCCCCTCTATCCCATCCATCCCCTCCATCCCCTCTATCCCCTCCATCCCATCCATCCCCTCCATCCCCTCCATCCCCTCTATCCCCTCCATCCCCTCCATCCCATCCATCCCCTCCATCCCATCCATCCCCTCCATCCCCTCTATCCCCTCCATCCCCTCTATCCCCTCCATCCCCTCCATCCCCTCCATCCCATCCATCCCCTCCATCCCCTCTATCCCCTCCATCCCATCCATCCCCTCTATCCCATCCATCCCCTCCATCCCCTCTATCCCCTCCATCCCATCCATCCCCTCCATCCCCTCCATCCCCTCTATCCCCTCCATCCCCTCCATCCCATCCATCCCCTCCATCCCATCCATCCCCTCCATCCCCTCTATCCCATCCATCCCCTCTATCCCCTCCATCCCCTCTATCCCCTCCATCCCCTCTATCCCATCCATCCCCTCCATCCCCTCTATCCCATCCATCCCCTCCATCCCCTCTATCCCATCCATCCCCTCTATCCCCTCCATCCCCTCTATCCCCTCCATCCCCTCCATCCCCTCTATCCCATCCATCCCCTCTATCCCCTCCATCCCCTCTATCCCATCCATCCCCTCCATCCCATCCATCCCCTCCATCCCCTCTATCCCATCCATCCCCTCCATCCCCTCTATCCCATCCATCCCCTCTATCCCCTCCATCCCCTCTATCCCCTCCATCCCCTCCATCCCCTCTATCCCATCCATTCCCTCCATCCCCTCTATCCCCTCCATCCCCTCCATCCCCTCTATCCCATCCATCCCCTCCATCCCCTCTATCCCATCCATCCCCTCTATCCCATCCATCCCCTCTATCCCATCCATCCCCTCCATCCCCTCTATCCCCTCCATCCCCTCTATCCCATCCATCCCCTCTATCCCCTCTATCCCCTCCATCCCCTCTATCCCATCCATCCCCTCTATCCCCTCCATCCCCTCTATCCCCTCCATCCCCTCTATCCCCTCCATCCCCTCTATCCCATCCATCCCCTCTATCCCCTCCATCCCCTCTATCCCCTCCATCCCCTCTATCCCCTCCATCCCCTCTATCCCGTCCATCCCCTCTATCCATCCATCCCCTCCATCCCCTCTATCCCATCCATCCCCTCTATCCCATCCATACCCTCCATCCCCTCTATCCCCTCCATCCCCTCTATCCCATCCATCCCCTCCATCCCCTCTATCCCATCCATCCCCTCCATCCCCTCTATCCCATCCATCCCCTCCATCCCCTCTATCCCCTCCATCCCCTCTATCCCATCCATCCCCTCTATCCCATCCATCCCCTCTATCCCCTCCATCCCCTCTATCCCATCCATCCCCTCCATCCCCTCTATCCCATCCATCCCCTCTATCCCCTCCATCCCATCCATCCCCTCCATCCCCTCTATCCCATCCATCCCCTCCATCCCCTCTATCCCCTCCATCCCCTCTATCCCCTCCATCCCCTCCATCCCCTCCATCCCCTCTATCCCATCCATCCCCTCCATCCCATCCATCCCCTCCATCCCCTCTATCCCATCCATCCCCTCCATCCCCTCTATCCCATCCATCCCCTCTATCCCCTCTATCCCCTCCATCCCCTCTATCCCCTCCATCCCCTATATCCCCTGTACCCCCTGGCCCGCAGTGCCCCGGACGTGCACACGGTGGAGGTTGAGGTGCGGGGCGCTGGGGCCCAGGGCCGGGCTCTCTCCATCACCAGCACCCGGCGCAACCCGGCCCTGCCGGGCGCTGTCACCGGCACCGGCACCAGGGACAGCTTCTGGAGCAGCCTCCAGGGTGCGACCCGCCGGGACCCACACCCCACGTATCCCATATACCCCATATACCCCATATATCCCGTATATCCCGTATATCCCATATATCCTGTATACCCCATATACCCCACATATCCCATATACCCCATATACCCCATATATCCCGTATATCCCGTATATCCCGTATATCCCATATATCCTGTATACCCCATATACCCCACATATCCCATATACCCCATATACCCCATATATCCTGTATCCCATATCCCATATATATCCCACATATCCCATATACCCCATATATCCCACATACCCCATATATCCCGTATATCCCATATATCCCGTATATCCCATAAATCCCGTATATCCCATATACCCCATATATCCCATATACCCCATATATCCCACATATCCCATATAGCACATATACGCCACATATCCCATATACCCCATATATCCCGTATACCCTGTATACCCCATATATCCTGTATACCCCATATATCCTGTATCCCATATCCCATATATATCCCATATACCCCGTATCCCATATATTATATCCCATATATCCTATATATCCCCTATCCCGTATATATCCCACATATCCCGTATACCCCGTATCCCATATATCATATATATCCCATATATCCTGTATCCCATATCCCATATATCATATATATCCCATATATCCTGTATCCCATATCCCATATATCATATATATCCCATATATCCTGTATCCCATATATCCCATATATTCTATATCCCATATCCTATATCCCACATCCCATATACCCCATATCCTACATCCCATATACCACATCCCATATATCCTATATCCCATATATCCCATATCTCATATACCCCATATCCTGTATCCCATATATCCTATATCCCATATATCCCATATCTCATATACCCCATATCCTGTATCCCATATATACTATATCCCATATATCCCATACCCTGTATTCCATCTCATATCCCATATCCCACATCCCATATATCCCATATCCTATATCTCATATACCCCATATCCCATATATCCCATACACCCCATATATCCCATACCCCCCCCCCCCATGGTCTCTCTCCCCTCAGCCTGTACAGGCCATGGCGGCTGCGTCCGGCTCTGCTGAGGCCGTGGGGCCAGGAATGGACCCGAGGACCCCCCCGGGACCCCCCAAAGGACCCCAAGGACCCCCCCAAGGACCCCCCCGGGACCCCCCGGCCCCCCCCGCTACCGCGACCCCATTAAACCCGGTGACCTCGCCACCAAGGCCTCGGCCCTGTCATGGCGGCCGCAGCACGGGGATGCCGCGCGGGGCATGATGGGAGGAAGGTCCGCGGCCGCCGCGGCGCAATGCACACTGGGAGGAAGGCCCCCGCCTAGCTCTCGGCAATGGGCGCAAAGCACGCCGGGAGGAAGGTCAAGCGCCCCGTTGTGCTTAATAGCGGCTGAGGGCCGCTGTGGCGCAAGGCACGCCGGGAGGCGGGGCGGCGCGGTGCACGCTGGGAAGAGCGGCCGGAAGCGGGGGGGGCGGTTCATGGGGCCGCCGGAGGAACCGGGGGGTGCGTTAGGCCGGGGGGGTCCTGAAGGGGTTTGGGGGGGTTCGGAGGGGTTTGGGGGGGTCCTAAGGGGGTTTGGGGGGGTTAGGAAGGGGTTTGGGGGGGTTCGGAGGGGTTTGGGGGGGTCCTAAGGGGGTTTGGGGGGGTTCGGAAGGGGTTTGGGGGGGTCCTAAGGGGGTTTGGGGGGTCCTGAAGGGGTTTGGGGGGGTTCGGAGGGGTTTGGGGGGGTCCTAAGGGGGTTTGGGGGGGTTCGGAAGGGGTTTGGGGGGGTCCTAAGGGGGTTTGGGGGGGTTCGGAGGGGTTTGGGGGGGATCGAAGGGGTTTGGGGGGGTTCGGAGGGGTTTGGGGGGGACCGAAGGGGTTTGGGGGGTTCGGAGGGGTTTGGGGGGGACCGAAGGGGTTTGGGAGGGTCCTAAAGGGGTTTGGGGGGGTCCGGACAGGTTTGGGGGGGTCCTGAAGGGGTTTGGGGGGGACCGAAGGGGTTTAGGGGGGTCCGGACGGGTTTGGGGGGGTCCGGAGGGGTTTGGGGGGGCCTTGGGGAGGTCTCAAGTCTTGGGGGGGGCGTTTGGGGGTTCCATTGGGGGGGGCGTTGCCTGCAGGGAGGGGTCTGGGGGGGGGTCCCATGCACTGGATGGGGGGGGGTCATCGAGTCTCAACGGGGCTCAATCATGAACCCCTTTGGGGGTACCCTCCGCAGGCAGCCTCCCCCCCCCCCCGGCCCCCCCGCCGCTGTCGGCGCCCCCTGGCGGCGGGGAGGCCCGCGGGGGGGGGCCGGGGGGGCTGTACCACGAGCGGCAGCGGCTGCAGCTCTGCGGGCTCCACGCGCTCAACAACCTCCTGCAGCGCCGCTGCTTCACGCGCCGGGCGGCCGAGGACATCTGCAAGAGGTGAATGGGGGGGAACCCTCCCCCTGCCCCCCCCCCGCCCCCCCCGCCGGTTTTGGGGCGTTTTGCGTGGTTTTGACTCGTTTTGGGGGGGCTCAGGTTGGCCCCCGGCGCGTGGCTGAACCCGCACCGCAGCCTCCTGGGCAACTACGACGTGAACGTGCTGATGGCGGCGCTGCAGGGGCAGGGGCTGGCGGCGCTCTGGTGGGATAAGAGGCGGTGAGAGGTGGTGAAAGCTGCGCTGAAATGACCCGAAACCACCCCGAAACCAACCCGAAACCACCCCGAAACCAACCCCAAACCAGCCCCAAACCAACCCAAAACCAGCCCCAAACCAGCCTGAAACCAGCCCAAAACCAGCCCCAAACCAGCCCAAAACCAGCCCGAAACCAACCCGAAACCAGCCCCAAACCAACCCGAAACCAACCCCAAACCAGCCCGAAACCAACCCAAAACCAGCCCCAAACCAGCCTGAAATCACCCCAAAACCAGCCCCAAACCAGCCCAAAACCAGCCCGAAACCAACCCGAAACCAGCCCCAAACCAGCCCGAAACCACCCCGAAACCAACCCCAAACCAACCCCAAACCAGCCCCAAACCAACCCAAAACCAGCCCCAAACCAGCCTGAAATCACCCCAAAACCAGCCCCAAACCAGCCCAAAACCAGCCCGAAACCAACCCGAAACCAGCCCCAAACCAGCCCCAAACCAACCCAAAACCAGCCCGAAACCAACCCCAAACCAACCCGAAACCAACCCCAAACCAGCCCCAAACCAGCCCCAAACCAGCCCGAAACCACCCCGAAACCAACCCCAAACCAGCCCCAAACCAACCCAAAACCAGCCCGAAACCAACCCCAAACCAACCCGAAACCAGCCCCAAACCAGCCCCAAACCAGCCCGAAACCAACCCCAAACCAGCCCCAAACCAGCCCCAAACCAGCCCCAAACCAGCCCCAAACCAGCCCAAAACCAACCCAAAACCACCCCAAAACCAGCCCGAAACCAACCCGAAACCAGCCCCAAACCAGCCCGAAACCACCCCGAAACCAACCCCAAACCAGCCCCAAACCAGCCCCAAACCAACCCCAAACCAGCCCCAAACCAACCCAAAACCAGCCCCAAACCACCCCGAAACCAACCCCAAACCAGCCCCAAACCAGCCCCAAACCAACCCAAAACCAGCCCCAAACCAGCCTGAAATCACCCCAAAACCAGCCCCAAACCAGCCTGAAATCACCCCGAAACCAACCCAAAAGCACCCCAAAACCAGCCCCAAACCAACCTGAAACCAGCCCCAAACCAGCCCGAAATCACCCCAAAACCAGCCCCAAACCAGCCCCAAACCAGCCCCAAACCAACCCAAAACCAGCCCCAAACCAGCCCGAAATCACCCCAAAACCAGCCCCAAACCAGCCTGAAATCACCCCAAAACCAACCTGAAACCACACAAAAATCACCCCCAAACCCCCCCCAAACCAGCCCAAAATCATCCCAAACCCACCCCAAAATCACCCAAAAATCATCCTGAAACCACCTTAAAAAACCCTAAAATAACCCGAAAACCACTCCAAAAAAACCCCAAAATCATCCCCAAACCACCCCAAAAACCCCTGAAACCAGCCCAAAATTACCCCAAAACCACCCCGAAACCCCCTCCAAACCAGCCCCCACCCCCCCCAGTGCCCTCAGCTCTCCCCATCCGCCTCAATTACCCCAAATCCCCCCCAACTCTTCAGATCAGCCCCCAAAGCCTTCAAATTCCCCCCCAAACCGCTCCCCCCTCATTCCCCGCAGGCCCCTGGAGCGCTTGGTGCTCCCCAAGGTCTTCGGCTTCATCCTCAACGTCCCCGCGGGGCCCCTGCTGGGGCTGCTCCCGCTGCCGCTGCGGCGCCAGCACTGGCTCTCGCTGCGCTGCCTCCAGGGCGTTTACTACAACCTGGACTCCAAGCTCCCGCAGCCCGTGGCCATCGGAGGCGAGGAGGAGCTCAGGTAGGGCTGGGGGCGGGCTCAGCGCCCTCGGGTACCGCGTCAAGGGGATGCTTGTGGGGTGATGCCTGCATCCCGCATCCCGCATCCCCATCCTGCATCCGCATCCCGCATCCCCATCCTGCATCCGCATCCCACATCCCTCATCCGCATCCCGCATCCCCATCCTGCATCCGCATCCCGCATCCCTCATCCGCATCCCGCATCCCTCATCCGCATCCCGCATCCCTCATCCGCATCCCGCATCCCTCATCCGCATCCCGCATCCCTCATCCCCATCCTGCATCTGCATCCCGCATCCCTCATCCCCATCCTGCATCTGCATCCCGCATCCCTCATCCGCATCCTGCATCCACATCCCTCATCCACATCCCGCATCCCTCATCCCCATCCTGCATCCGCATCCCTCATCTGCATCCCGCATCCCTCATCCCCATCCTGCATCTGCATCCCGCATCCCTCATCCGCATCCTGCATCCACATCCCTCATCCGCATCCCGCATCCCTCATCCCCATTCTGCATCCGCATCCCTCATCTGCATCCCGCATCCCTCATCCCCATCCTGCATCTGCATCCCGCATCCCTCATCCCCATCCTGCATCCACATCCCTCATCCGCATCCCGCATCCCTCATCCCCATCCTGCATCCGCATCCCGCATCCCTCATCCGCATCCCGCATCCCTCATCCCCATCCTGCATCCACATCCCGCATCCCTCATCCGCATCCCGCATCCCTCATCCCCATCCTGCATCCGCATCCCTCATCCGCATCCCGCATCCCTCATCCCCATCCTGCATCTGCATCCCGCATCCCTCATCCGCATCCTGCATCCGCATCCCGCATCCCTCATCCGCATCCCGCATCCCTCATCCGCATCCTGCATCCTGCATCCCTCATCCCCATCCTGCATCCGCATCCCGCATCCCTCATCCGCATCCTGCATCCCTCATCCACATCCCGCATCCCGCATCCCTCGTCTGCATCCCGCATCCTGCAGCCGCATCCCACATCTCACATCCTGCATTCTGCATAATCATCCTGCATCCCGCATCCACATCCTGCGTCCTGCAACCATGTCCCACATGTCACATCCCTCATCCACATCCCGCATCCTCATCCCCTATCCCGCATCCCCCATCCCACGTTTCACATCCCGTATCCCGCTCCAGGGCCTTCCTGCGGGATTTCCTCTCCCAAGGCCTCTCCGAGCTCTTCCTGGTGGTCCCCTGCGACGTGGAGGAGAGCGGGGCCTGGCTGAGCGCCGAGGGAGGCGGCACCGGTTGCGGTCCATGGGGCTGCGGCGGCAGCAGCCGGGGCCCAGAGGGGCTCAGAGGGCACCGGGAAGGGGATTAAAAGTCGTTCACAGCCCTCGGGTCTCGGCTGCAAGGCTTTGGGCACGCAGGAGGGCTCCGTGTGTGGCTTGGGAGGGGGAAACGGGGCCGAAACTGCCCCAGACTGAGCCCAAACCCCCCCAGACTGAGCCCAAATCCCCCAAACTGAGCCCAAATCCCCCCAAACTGAGCCCAAATCCCCCCAAACTGAGCCCAAATCCCCCAAACTGAGCCCAAACCCCCCCAAACTGAGCCCAAACCCCCCAAACTGAGCCCAAATCCCCCCAAACTGAGCCCAAAATCCCCCAAACTGAGCCCAAACCCCCCAAACTGAGCCCAAACCCCCCCAAACTGAGCCCGAATCCCCCAAACTGAGCCCAGATTCCCCCAAACTGAGCCCAAATCCCCCAAACTGAGCCCAAATCCCCCCAAACTGAGCCCAAACCCCCCCAAACTGAGCCCGAATCCCCCAAACTGAGCCCAGATTCCCCCAAACTGAGCCCAAATCCCCCAAACTGAGCCCAAATCCCCCCAACTGAGCCCAAATCCCCCAAACTGAGCCCGAATCCCCCAAACTGAGCCCAAACCCCCCAAACTGAGCCCGAATCCCCCAAACTGAGCCCAAATCCCCCAAACTGAGCCCAAAATCCCCCAAACTGAGCCCAAACCCCCCAAACTGAGCCCAAAATCCCCCAAACTGAGCCCAAATCCCCCAAACTGAGCCCAAATCCCCCAAACTGAGCCCAAATCCCCCAAACTGAGCCCAAACCCCCCCAAACTGAGCCCGAATCCCCCAAACTGAGCCCAAATTCCCCCAAACTGAGCCCAAATCCCCCAAACTGAGCCCAAAATCCCCCCAAAACGACCCCAAAATCGTGGTTCCAGGGGGCAATAAAGAGGTTGAAGGGAGCAGGAGGTTCCCTTTGCGATGAACTAAACGGGCTCTATGGGCGCTCGGAGGGGTCGGGGTCGGGGTCGGAGCCGGAGCCGGAGCCGGACCCTGCCCGCTCACAGCGGCCTCAGCCCCGCAGGGGCACGTCGGGAGAGCGGGGAAGGGCGCTGCCGGGCCGGCTCCAAAGCGCGCACGCTGATTGGTTCGTTCATTGGACTCTCTCAGCCAATGGCTGCGCGGCGTTTGGATCCGGCCTCCCCACCCCAAGCGAAGGGGCGGAAGGCGGCAGCGGCCGGGAGCTATCCCAGCGCTCCCTGGTGGTCTAGTGGTTAGGATTCGGCGCTCTCACCGCCGCGGCCCGGGTTCGATTCCCGGTCAGGGAAAAAGCCTTTTCCCCCCCCCCCCTTTTTTCCACCCCATTCATGAAAGGTTTTAAAACTAACAAAATAAAGGCAGAGCACACAAAAAACCACGCACGGCTATCGCGATATAAAGCGACAGAGCAGAGGCACCGCTGGGATTCGAACCCAGGATCTCCTGTTTACTAGACAGGCGCTTTAACCAACTAAGCCACGGCGCCGCGTGTTTCTCTGCCCGCCCTCGCCCCCCATCTCCGCCGGCCTCACGCGTGGCCGCCGCTTCCGCTCTCTTCTCCCCTCCGTCACAATGCGGAGGGACCGGACACAGCGATAGCGGCACCGGGGGAGGACCGGACGCACCGATATTAGCACCGGGGCGAGGGAGGACCGGACGCACCGACACCGGGCCTGGGGAGCGGCAGCGGGGGGCTCCCATCAGCCCCTTCCTCGTTAGTATAGTGGTGAGTATCCCCGCCTGTCACGCGGGAGACCGGGGTTCGATTCCCCGACGGGGAGGCCGGAATGTTCCTTTTTAACCCCTTTTTAACCCCATTTTCTCGCTCCAGAACCGCTCTTGGGGCCTTTCCCGGCGCCCTAAACCGAGCTGAGCCCACCCGGACGTGGATGAGAGGCTACACGCAACCCCATAACGCTCCCTGCCCTCAAGGACACGCATTAACCCCGCAAACGCCTCAATAAGGAACACAGCACCATTAAAACAGAGCCGAACGGGTGACTGACACAACACGAACACGCACGGAACACGCCGCACACTACCGATAGCGGAGGTTTATATAAGCTCTGTGCGGACCTGAGTGGGAACTGCCCCGCAGCCCGCGCGTCTCCCTGCCACCACCGAGCCCACCCACCAATCGCATCTCTGCTCCACCCACCAATCAGAACACAGCTCGACAGTTCAAACCAGAGGGGGCTTGGCGCGGAAGTGGCGGTTTGGCGCGCTAACGGCGGATCCCGGTGTCCTTCAGGCTTGATTGTCCTTTGAGCGCGTTGCTATGGGGAGAGGCTTCGTTATTCCCGGCCTGAGCTCCCGTTAAGCCCCTATGGAGCAAGCAGGAGTGTGGTTATACTCGGGAATCACGGCGCAGGAGAGGCTGAGGGATTCCATTGGGAAGGAGGAAGCCCTGAAGCGATCCTGTTTGGTCTGATTATCCCTGCTGCGAGCAGGGGGTTAAGTCGAGTTCCTCCAGATGCTCTTTCGACCCTGATCGGCTTTGTGGAGGCATCAGGGCAGTTCCTTGTGCGCTTTGGGAGCGTTGCGTGCTCCTGTGTACGCAGGAGAGGGTATAAGAGAGGCGCAGGAAGGGGGGGAAAAAGAAGCTAGCAGAGGATGGTTTCGATCCATCGACCTCTGGGTTATGGGCCCAGCACGCTTCCGCTGCGCCACTCTGCTACGGCTGGGAGGCAGCTTTGCCTTCACCCCAATTAACGGCACTAAGGACCCTTCTCCTGATGAATTCCCCATTGGGGTGTCCCATTGAAGGCTGGGCGGTAAAAAACCAGGGGTCTGGAGCCCTCCCTTCCCCCCTAGAAGCGTTTATTTCACCCCAAAAAGGAGAGATGAGGGGACCCCAAACCCCACGTGGAGATGCCGGGGATCGAACCCGGGGCCTCATACATGCGAAGCATGCGCTCTACCACTGAGCTACATCCCCTCCGCGCGCCCCGCGCCCACCGCCGCTCTTGGCGCGCCGCCCGCAAGCCCCGCCCACCGCCCCGCCCACCGCCGGGCGGATGGCGCCCCATGGCGGCTCGGCGGAGGCCCGCAGCCGTCGGACGAGGTGGCCGAGTGGTTAAGGCGATGGACTGCTAATCCATTGTGCTCTGCACGCGTGGGTTCGAATCCCATCCTCGTCGGTTCCTTTCGGTTTTGCCCCTGCTCCTTCCCATCGCTTCCCTATTCCCAACTCCCCATTCCCCGCATCCCAATGGATTCCTGAGGCTCTTCTTTTGCTCCATTCCTTATTTATCAAGCGGGTTTGGGTCCCATTGCGCTTAAGGGTGCGCTTTGCCGTTTCCCAACGACGGGGGTTCCCCCTTTCCGTGTCGCTCCTCTTTTGCACCCCAAAACACCCCCGGTTTAGGGGGTGAAGGGAGGGGGTTTATGGTGGGGAGAGGCTGCGGGGCGGGGCCGGCAGCGCGGGTCTCTGTGGCGCAATCGGTTAGCGCGTTCGGCTGTTAACCGAAAGGTTGGTGGTTCGAGCCCACCCAGGGACGGGGCCCTTTATCTTTTCTTCCTCTTGGCCGGAGCATTGATTTAGGTGGGAGCCCTTAAGTCGCGCGTTGCGTTTTAAGTGGAAAACGGCTGGAAAAGGTTAAAAGTAGGGTGAGGGGAAAAAGGAAAATTGCAGCGTTGCATTGGCCGGGAATCGAACCCGGGCCTCCCGCGTGGCAGGCGAGAATTCTACCACTGAACCACCAATGCTCCTGCTGAGAGTTCCGCGGGAGCCCCAAAAATAAGGTGATTCACCCCAAACCCACACCTATGATGTATAAAAGGTTGTCACTCACGAGAGGGGAATCCGCGTTAATCAACCGGCCCGGCTTAATTAGCATTAATTAGAGGCTTTTCTAATTAGTAACTGGGGTCGCGCACCCAACCCGCTACACATCCCCCGGGTCCACGCTGCGTGGGCCGGATCCAAACGGCGCGGTCTGATTGGCTGAGCGCCTGTGCGCTGAGCTAGCACTCACTGACCCAGCAGAACCCGGGTCCACGCTGCGCTTGGCCGGATCCAAACGGCGCGGTTTGATTGGCTAAGACGTCTCTGCGTTGGAGAGTACTCTCTAACCAATCAGAACCCGCATTCTGGAGCCGGTGTATTTGCATGAGCGGGGTCGCTGCGCAAAGCGAGCTACCGGCTGTGTCAGCCAATGGGAACGCGCGTTTTTCTGATGCCTCATTTGCATAACGCCGGTATAAAAGCGGCGCAGCTGGGCTGTTGCGTTCACTTGGTTTATTCTCTATTGAGTGACCGCGATCAGAGCGCGATGCCCGAGCCGGCCAAATCCGCGCCCGCTCCTAAGAAGGGGTCGAAGAAGGCGGTGACGAAGACCCAGAAGAAGGGTGACAAGAAGCGGAGGCGCAGCAGGAAGGAGAGTTATTCCATCTACGTGTACAAGGTGCTGAAACAGGTCCATCCGGACACCGGCATCTCCTCCAAAGCCATGGGTATCATGAACTCCTTCGTCAACGACATCTTCGAGCGCATCGCCGGGGAAGCGTCTCGCTTGGCGCACTACAACAAGCGCTCCACCATCACCTCCCGGGAGATCCAGACCGCCGTGAGGCTGCTGCTGCCCGGCGAGCTGGCCAAACACGCCGTGTCCGAGGGCACCAAGGCCGTCACCAAATACACGAGCTCCAAGTAACGCGGCTGCGGTCGGCGCAACTTTAACCCAACGGCTCTTTTCAGAGCCACCCACTTCACTCGAATAAGAGCTGATATCACTGCGCTCTTTGAGCTTTCAGGGAGCTGAACCATGTATGCATAGGGGGCAGCAGGCGCTTTAAATCTGTCTTAAAAAGTGATGATTCTGCTGCTTTTTAACCGAAACCGCGCTTTTTCCACCTCTACCCCGGCCGCTCAGAGCCAGCCCCGGTCACCTTCGCTTGCGCGGCCGCTTTCCCCTTCAAACCGTTGCTGCTCTCTGATTGGACGAGCGCGAACTTCACGGAGGGAGGGGGAGTGGGAGGGAGGAAGAGCGCGCGGGGAAGGCGAAGCGCGGTTCCCCCTCTGGTCCGCTCCGGGGCTACATAAACCCTGTGGTTGAGGGGGCAGGCGCCGTTGTTGCGAGTCGGGGGAGAGGGGTTCGTTTGTCTCGGACCGCGCGGGACCGATGCGGTTTAGCGCTGTAGGTGGGTTTTTAATCAGTGTTTTGTAGACGTTAACTTGTATAAAAGAGGTTAAGTTCGAATGTAAAATCCTCATTAAGGCAGATTTCAGGCGGCTTTTGGGAGAAAAACCCACCCCCATGAGAGTTCACTTAACCAGGCAGTTACTGAGTAGTGCCCGGTGCTGCCGCAGCCGGCTCCAAACTGCGTGCGGGCATTGGCTGAGTCGAATACACCCGCGGCCAATCACCGTGCGGCGTTTAGAGCGGCTATAGCGGCCCTTAATGCTATAGCGCGGCTGCCCCCGTCAGTGGCGTTTAGCGGGGCCGCCCCAGCCAATGAGCAAGCACGGATTGGAGCCTCTATTTGCATATTTGCAGCTTGCGTTATACTGCAGCACTCCTCCAGCCCTTTTCTGGATGCGGTGGGTGGCTCTGAAAAGAGCCTTTGGGTTATAGAAAGGGAAACTGAAGCCACAACGCGGAACAAACCCCCTCGGGGCTCCCCGCCCGCCCCTCACTTGCCCTTGGCCTTGTGGCTGTCGCTCTTCTTGGGCAGCAGCACCGCCTGGATGTTGGGCAAGACGCCGCCCTGGGCGATGGTGACGCCGCCCAGCAGCTTGTTGAGCTCCTCGTCGTTGCGCACCGCGAGCTGCAGGTGCCGGGGGATGATCCGCGTTTTCTTGTTGTCCCGAGCCGCGTTCCCCGCCAGCTCCAGGATCTCGGCCGTCAAATACTCCATAACGGCCGCTAAATAGACCGGAGCGCCGGCGCCCACCCGCTCCGCGTAGTTCCCCTTGCGAAGCAGGCGGTGAACGCGGCCCACCGGGAACTGGAGGCCGGCGCGGGACGAGCGCGACTTGGCCTTAGCGCGGGTTTTACCGCCCTGCTTCCCGCGGCCCGACATTGCTGCTCTACCGAGGAGACTGCGGCAGCGCCGCCGCGCCCCGCTTACTTATACCTTTCCGCGGATCCAAACGGTGCGTTATGATTGGCTACCACCTAGAACCAATAGAAGGCCGCGGTCTCCTGGCCAATAGCAGAGTGCGGTTTGGAGCCGTCTCATTGCGAGGGGATTGTGCCGCCGGGCGGGCTGGTAAAGGCAGCGTTCCGGTACCGAGCTCCAAGCAGACAGGGCTTTATTCCGGTATCGGGTCATGGGGATCGCTCCGCCTGCCTCACACATGGAGAAGAGGCAGTTTACAGCTGTCTATAATATGTATATTTCTCTATATAATGTATATTTAGCTATATAATGCATGTTTATGTATAGTATGCACCTTTATTATAGGCACATTCATTCTTCCCACTCAATCCTCTTTACTCCTGCATGTGGATAAGGCCGTGTTGTGAATGCCAGGAGTGGTCTCTAAGGCTCGTGGTGGTCGTTGGAGGAGAAATCCCCTCCCCTCACTTCATCCTGTTACCCCCTATGCAGTGAAACACCGCTTTAAGAACCCTTCAGCCCCGTCTAAGCCTACGCAGCGAGGCACCAACTGAATCCGGATTCACTCCCTTTAAACACGGCCGTTTGAAACGCCGCTTTTCACCCGTTCAAGGCGTTTTAACGCGGGTCTCGCAGCCCGGTAGCTCAGACCATTGACCGGCTCCTTCCCCTGGCCGCTGATTGGCCGCGCCTCGACCCCCCCCCCCCCCCGCCATCCCATTGGTCCACGGCGGAGTTGGGCCTTAGAGCTGCGGTTCTCACTCAGGTCCGCTTCCTTTTCCCTTCCCCGCGTGTTTTACACCCAAAACGCCTTGAACCCCCCCCCAAAAAAGGCCAATTTTGGGTGTTTTTTCCAGTTTCTGCTGGCACCAAAAGGCAGCCCAAGGGCCGGCACCGGAGCGGCTCCCGCAGGAGCCCGGATAGCTCAGTCGGCAGAGCATCAGACTTTTAATCTGAGGGTCCAGGGTTCAAGTCCCTGTTCGGGCGAAAACCGCTTCCCTTTTTTGCCCCTTTGAGGCCCATTGGCGCTCCCGTGCCTTGGGTTCGCCTTTTGGGGTCGATTCCGTGGCTTTCGGGACCGCTTCGGTTCCATCGCCGCTGCATCAGCCCCGGGGCCTGACTCCCTGTGCCTCCCCCCCGCCCCGCCTCACTTGGATGAGTCCGGACTGGCCACGGCGGTAGCGCGGAAAGAACCAACTCAAGCGGTGAAGGGGGGGGGACGACGGACGCGGCCGCTGGGTCCCTGCTTCCACCCCCCTAACCCCCAGTGTTGAGGCTCATTGTGGGCCCCATAATAAAGGATTTCGCCATTTCTGACGCCCAAATCCGGCCTTTTAAGCCCCAAACCACAGGATTCGGTGTGGTTTTGTGTTACCCGGAGTCAATTCCCCCCCCCCCCCCAACCCCTGTGAGCCCCATAAGCGGTCAAGGGGGGTTGGTTTTGAGCTCCCACAGGGCAGGATTTGGGCTGGTGCTGAGCCCCATTGGGGCACCCATTCAAGGCTTCCATGCCTGGGACTTGGTGCCCAAGCTCTGAACCCAGCTTTGGAACAGCCACATGCAGGGTGTCTCAGTGGCGGAGACATCACCAAACCAGTCCAAACCAGTTCAAACCACCCCAAACCAGTCCAAATGAGTTCACACCAGTCCAAACCAGTTCAAACCAGTCCAAACTGGGGATTGGAACTAGATGACCTTAAGCTCCTTTCCAATCCTAACTATTCTATGATTCTATAACCCATTCCAAGGGGGACACCCCCAAACCAGTTCAAACCCTTTCCAAACCAGTCCAAACCAGTTCAAACCACCCCAAACCAGTCCAAATGAGTTCACACCAGTCCAAACCGGTTGCAACCAGTCCAAACCAGCCCCTTTATTCACAGCAGCAGCCCGTGCTGCCTCAGCACCGCCGTGAACGGCGCCGTCTTGGACTCCACATTGCGCTCAGCCCGACGCCGCAGG
The DNA here is from genome assembly GCF_963264785.1 of Psittacula echo. NCBI lineage: Eukaryota > Metazoa > Chordata > Aves > Psittaciformes > Psittacidae > Psittacula > Psittacula echo. Next base: position 25,134 of record NW_027664211.1, on the reverse strand, counting down.
CTCTGCAACCAAAGGGGGGGGGGGGGGGCATTAAAGGGGGTCCTTTAGGGGCCCCCCCCCCTTTAACCCCCCCCCATTTCCATTGTTCAAAGCCCTTTTAATGCCCCCCCCCCCCCTTTTAAGGTGCTCTGCTCATCCTCAATCAACGTTGGGGTCCCCCCTCCTTTAACCCCCCCCATTTCCATTGTTCAAAGCCCTTTTAATGCCCCCCCCCCCCCCTTTAAGGTGCTCTGCTCATCCTCAATCAACGTTGGGGTCCCCCCTCCTTTAACCCCCCCCATTTCCATTGTTCAAAGCCCTTTTAATGCCCCCCCCCCCCTTAAGGTGCTCTGCTCATCCTCAATCAACGTTGGGGTCCCCCCTCCTTTAACCCCCCCCCCGCATTTCCATTGGGGTGGCTTCAAACCCCTCCCTTTCAAGGCCCTTTTAATCCCCCCCCCATTTTTGGGGTGCTCTGTTCATCCCTTGGGTACCCTCCATCACTTTCGGGGTACCCCCCCAGTTTTTGGGGTACCCCCCACTTTAGGGTGCTCTGCTCATCCCTACGCTGCCCCCATCACTTTTGGGGGGTCCCCCCCCCCATTTTTGGGGTCCCCCCCCCCCCCGGCTCTTTACCATCAACTTCTTCTTCCTGTTGTAGCGCAGCTTCGCCTTCTCCTTCCTCTTCTCCTCCAAGGCCGCCGTCACCGCCTGGTACTTCCAGCCCACCTCATGCGCCAGGCGGCCCAGGTACGCAAACTGGGGGGAGGGGGGGCAAGGGGGGGTCAAAAGGGACCCCAAAACCATGGGGGGGGGCCCTAAAACCCTGCCCCCCCCCCCCCCCCAAAGCTTTACCTTGCGGGTGGGTTTCAAGCGGATGATCTTGAGCGCGGCCGGAACCACCATGCGCTTGCGCTGGGGGAGGGGAAAGAGCATGGAAGGGTCCAAAGGAGGTTAAGGAGGGTCCAAAAGGGGTTTAAAAGGGGTTCAAGGGGCTTTTGGGGGGGTCTAAAAGGGTGTTAAGAGGGGGTCTAAAGGGATTAAGGGGGTTTTGGGAGGATCCAAAGGCATTAAGGGGGGGGTTTAGCGGGGGTCTAAAGAGATTAAAGGGGGTTTGGGGCGGTCTAAAAAGGTTAAGGGGGGGTTTGGGGGGGTCCAAAGGGGTTAAGGGGGGGTATAGGGGGGGTCCAAAGGGGGATAAGGGGGGTCTAAAGGGATTTAAGAGGGGTTTGGGGGGGTCTAAAGGGGTTAAGGGGGGGTATAGGGGTGGTCCAAAGGGGGATAAGGGGGGTCTAAAGGGATTTAAGGGGGGTTTGAGGGGGTCTAAAGGGGGCTAAGGGGGGTCCAAAGGGGGATAAGGGGGGTCTAAAGGGATTTAAGGGGGGTTTGAAGGGATCTAAAGGGGGCTAAGGGGGGTCCAAAGGGATTAAGGGGGGCCTAAAGGGATTTAAGGGGGGTTTGGGGGGATCTAAAGGGGGGTCCAAAGGGATTAAGGGGGGGTCTAAAGGGATTTAAGGGGGTTTGGGGGGATCTAAAGGGGCTAAGGGGGGTCCAAAGGGATTGGGGGGGGGTCAAAGGGATTTAAGGGGGGTTTGAAGGGATCTAAAGGGGGCTAAGGGGGGTCCAAAGGGATTAAGGGGGCCTAAAGGGATTTAAAGGGGGTTTGAAGGGATCTAAAGGGGCTAAGGGGGGTCCAAAGGGATTAAGGGGGGGCCTAAAGGGATTTAAAGGGGGTTTGAAGGGATCTAAAGGGGGCTAAGGGGGTCCAAAGGCATTAGGGGGGTCTAAAGGGATTTAAGGGGGGTTTGGGGGGGTCCAAAAGTGGTTAAGGGGGGCCTAAAGGGATTTAAGGGGGGTCTAAAGGATCTAAACGGAGTCCAAAGGGATTAAGGGGGGGTCAAAAGGGATTTAAGAAGGATTTGGGGGGGTCCAAAAGGGGTTAAGGGGGGGTTTTGGGGGGAGGGGGGGGGCAAGGGCAGCCCCAGTGTCTCAGTGTTGAGGTTTCTCTCAGCAGCCATCGACCAATGTAGGTAAAGGAGCATCACTGACACATGGGGGGGGGGTACAGGGATTTGGGGGGGTCCCATAGGGATTTGGGGGGCTCATTCAGGCCCCCCCCCCTCACCTTATCGTAGGGGGGGGGATCCCATCGAACACCTTCAGCCTCTCCAGCGCCGCCTGCCCCCGCTTGGTCTTATGGGGCAGCATCCCTGGGGGGGGGTGTGTGTGTGTGTTATGGGGTACCCCCATAGCCTTTAACGGGGGGGGGGGGGGGGTCCCCCTATGTCCCCCCCCGTGCTCACCTCTCACCGTGCGCCAGAAGATGCGGCTGGGGGCCCGGAAGTGGTAGGGCCCCCGGGAGGGGTTGGTGTTCATGCGCTTGCGGAGGAAGGCCAAGAACTTCACTGCGGGGGGGGCACAAAGGGGGGGGCATTGAGAGCCCCCCTCCATTGCAAAGAGGGGTTTCGGGGGGTAAAAAGGGGGTTTTGGGGGGGTTAAAGGGGGTTTTGGGGGGGTTAAAGGGGGTTTTGGGGGGGTTAAAGGGGTTTTGGGGGGGTTAAAGGGGGTTTTGGGGGGTTAAAGGGGGTTTGGGGGGTTAAAGGGGCTTTGGGGGGGTTAAAGGGGGTTTGGGGGGGGTTAAAGGGGGTTTGGGGGTTAAAGGGGCTTTGGGGGGGTTAAAGGGGGTTTTGGGGGGGTTAAAGGGGTTTTGGGGGGGTTAAAGGGGTTTTGGGGGGGTTAAAGGGGGTTTTGGGGGGTTAAAGGGGGTTTTGGGGGGGTTAAAGGGGTTTTGGGGGGGTTAAAGGGGTTTTGGGGGGTTAAAGGGGTTTTGGGGGGGTTAAAGGGGGTTTTGGGGGGTTAAAGGGGTTTTGGGGGGGTAAAGGGGGTTTTGGGGGGGTTAAAGGGGTTTTGGGGGGGTTAAAGGGGTTTTGGGGGGGTTAAAGGGGTTTTGGGGGGGTTAAAGGGGGTTTGGGGGGGTTAAAGGGGGTTTGGGGGGGGTTAAAGGGGGGTTAAAGGGGTTTTGGGGGGGTTAAAGGGGGTTTTGGGGGGTTAAAGGGGTTTTGGGGGGGTTAAAGGGGTTTTGGGGGAGTTAAAGGGGGTTTTGGGGGGGTTAAAGGGGGTTTTGGGGGGTTAAAGGGGTTTTGGGGGGTTAAAGGGGTTTTGGGGGAGTTAAAGGGGGTTTTGGGGGGGTTAAAGGGGTGTTTGGGGGGTTAAAGGGGTTTTGGGGGGGTTAAAGGCGTTTGGGGCCCCCCCCCGGATGCTCACGTTTGTTGCGGTAGAAGTTGCCGGAGATGTTGATGCCTTCACAGCGGACCCACGACCACGCGGCGGCCTGGGGGGGCACAAAGGGCAATGGGGGGGCACAAAGGGCAATGGGGGGGCACAAAGGGCAATGGGGGCACAAAAGGCAATGGGGGGGGGCACAAAGGGCAATGGGGGGGGCCCAAGGGAATGCTCAGTCCCAGCTCCCTGCTGCCAGCACCGCTCCCCCCGGCCCCCCCCGGCGCTCAGCTGGAGGTGCATGAGGCCGCGCTCATGGCCGCGAGGCTCCGGACCATGGCGTCATCCCAGCGCCGGGGGAACCCTTGGAACCCCTCAAATCCCCATTGACCCCCATTAGAACCCCTCAAATCCTCATTGACCCCCATTAGAAACCCCTCAAATCCTCATTGACCCCCATTAGAACCCCCTCAAATCCTCATTGACCCCCATTAGAACCCCTCAAATCCTCATTGACCCCCATTAGAACCCCTCAAATCCCCACTGACCCCCATTAGAACCCCTTAAATCCCCATTGACCCCCATTAGAACCCCTTAAATCCTCATTGACCCCCATTAGAACCCCTCAAATCCTCATTGACCCCCATTAGAACCCCTCAAATCCCCACTGACCCCCATTAGAACCCCTTAAATCCCCATTGACCCCCATTAGAACCCCTTAAATCCTCATTGACCCCCATTAGAACCCCTCAAATCCTCATTGACCCCCATTAGAACCCCTCAAATCCCCACTGACCCCCATTAGAACCCCTTAAATCCCCATTGACCCCCATTAGAACCCCTCAAATCCCCACTGACCCCCATTAGAACCCCTCAAATCCTCATTGACCCCCCTTGGAACCCCTCAAATCCCCATTGACCCCCCTTGGAACCCCTCAAATCCCCACTGACCCCCATTAGAACCCCTTAAATCCCCATTGACCCCCATTAGAACCCCTCAAATCCCCACTGACCCCCATTAGAACCCCTCAAATCCTCATTGACCCCCATTAAAACCCGTCAAATCCCCACTGACCCCCATTAGAACCCCTTAAATCCCCATTGACCCCCATTAGAACCCCTCAAATCCCCACTGACCCCCATTAGAACCCCTCAAATCCTCATTGACCCCCATTAAAACCCGTCAAATCCCCACTGACCCCCATTAGAACCCCTCAAATCCCCACTGACCCCCATTAGAACCCCTTAAATCCCCATTGACCCCCATTAGAACCCGTCAAATCCTCATTGACCCCCATTAGAACCCCTCAAATCCCCACTGACCCCCATTAGAACCCCTCAAATCCCCATTGACCCCCATTAGAACCCGTCAAATCCTCATTGACCCCCATTAGAACCCCTCAAATCCCCACTAACCCCCATTAGAACCCCTCAAATCCCCATTGACCCCCATTAGAACCCCTCAAATCCCCATTGACCCCCATTAGAACCCCTCAAATCCCCATTGACCCCCATTAGAACCCCTCAAATCCCCATTGACCACCATTAGAACCCCTCAAATCCCCACTGACCCCCATTAGAACCCCTTAAATCCCCATTGACCCCCATTAGAACCCCTTAAATCCCCATTGACCCCCATTAGAACCCCTTAAATCCCCACTGATCCCCATTAGAACCTCTCAAAACCCCACTGATCCCCATTAGAATCCCTTACACCCCACTGACCCCCATTAGACCACCAAAACCCCCTTTTTACCCCGTTAAAACCCATTAGCACCTTTTCAATCCCTTTAACCCTCCCCTTACACCCACTTTAACCCTCGTTAAAACCCCATTAATACTCTTCGGACACCGTAAACCCTCATTAGCCCTTGTTAAAGCCCCGTTCCCCTCATTAAGGCCCCGTTCCCCCCATTAAAGCCCCGGTAGGCCCCGTTCCCCCCATTAAGGCCCCGGTAGGCCCCGTTCCCCCCATTAAGGCCCCGTTAGGCCCCGTTCCCCCCATTAAGGCCCCGTTCCCCCCATTAAAGCCCCGTTAGGCCCCGTTCCCCCCATTAAGGCCCCGGTAGGCCCCGTTCCCCCCATTAAAGCCCCGTTAGGCCCCGTTCCCCCCATTAAGGCCCCGGTAGGCCCCGTTCCCCCCATTAAGGCCCCGTTCCCCCCATTAAAGCCCCGGTAGGCCCCGTTCCCCCTATTAAGGCCCCGGTAGGCCCCGCTCCCGCCGCACTCACCCAGCAGCACCTGCTTGGCCACGATCGCCGCCAGCCGCCCCAGCAGGTGCCCGCGGCCATCGATCACCAGCACCTGCGGCACCGGCAACCGCGTTACCGGATGCGGGCAGCACCCGAGGCCTCCACGTGGCCGCGCCCAACCGGACCCCCCCCAGCCCCCGAACCCCCCCCCGGCTGCATCGAGACCCCCCCTGAACCCAATGGACCCCAACGGGACCCCAATGGGACCCCCCCGGTCCCCCCCCAAGGCCCCGGTCCCGCACCCGCGGCTCCGCCATCGCCGCCGCCCGCTCGCAAAAGAGGCTCCGCCCCCGGCGCGCCGCGGGGTCCTTGCTTCCGCCGCTTCAGGGGCGGAAGTGACGTTCCGGGAAGGGCGGGAAGAGCGAGCGAAGCTGATAGGCTGCCGAGGATGGGGGGGCGGAGCTGCCACGGACGGGCGAGGCCCCGTCGGGATTTGGTCACGCCTACTCATGACCATTTATGGAGATGGGGCGGGGCTTGCGCCCTCCAGCGCCTCTGCGGGGTCCTAAAGCCCTCCGGACCCTGCAGGGGCACTCGCAGCGGCCTCCAGCGCCTCCCAGTTCATCCCAGTACCTCCCAGTGCCCCCAGCACTCCACACAGAGCCCAGGGGCTGATCCGGGGGCCGCAGCCCCCCTGTATTTATATATGTACAGAGCAGGGGGACACAATAAGCGGGGGGGGGGGGGAGGGTCCTAGGGGGGGGCCGAGGGGTCCCTGCGGGTCCTTGGGGGCTCGGGGGGGGGGGGTGTCTTTGGTGCTCCTGGGGGGGCCCTGGGGGGAGCCAGGGGGTCTGGGGGGATCCATGGGGGGGTCTCAATGGTCCCGAGAGGGGTCCCAGGGGGTCTCATCCCGGGGTCTCCCCCCGTGGTGCAGGGGCCGGGGTGGTCCCGGTGGCCCCGTAGCTCAGGGGGGGCCCCCCCGGGGGTCCCCCCCCGCCCCCTCCTCCTCCTCCTCCTTCCCCCTCCCCTCCCTCCTCGTCCTCCTCCTCCTCCCCCTCCTCGTCGCTGGCCCCGCCCCTCGGCGCCAGAGGCTCCGCCTCCTCCCGCGCAGGCTCCGCCCACCACTGCGGCTCCCCCGAGGCGAAGGCGCCGTAGAAGGCCACGCCCCCGTAGTGCACGAGCGCCGCGATCAGGAACACCCACTGCCACTCCTCCCGCGTCTGGCAGCCAATCACGGAGCCACGCCGCAGGCCACGCCGGCCAATCCGGACGCGCGGTTCAAGGAGAGGGCGGGACCAGGGGGGTGGCGGTGAGGATCCCCCGGCTCCTAGCGCTGCCCACCCCATGGCTCCCAATGCACCTCCTAAGGGTTCTATTGCCCCCCTCTGGGTTCTATTGCCCCCAGTGCGCCCCCAATGCTTCCCCATGGCACTTAATACCCTCCATACACCCTATTCCCCCCCGCAGGTCCTACTGCTCACCCCATAGCCCCCAAAAGGCTCCCAATGACACCCCATGGCTCTTAGTACCCCCCCATACACCCTATTCCTGCTTCCAGGTCGTAGTGGCCCCCCCCATAGCCCCCAAAGGCTCCCAATGCCACCCCAACCCCTATTGCCCCGGGGTCCTAGTGCCCTCCCCACCTTGTGCCGGGTGAGGGCCCCCACGATGAGGGGACAAACCATGCCCGAGAGCGTCCCCACGCCATTAGAGAGCCCCATGAGGACGCTGGCGTAGCGGGGGGCGATGTCCAAGTGGTTGACATTGAACCCTAGGAGGGGGATTACGGGATAAGGGGGTGGGGGGGGGGGGGGCACAAAGGTGGTGTCGTTCCCCCTCCCCCCCAACCAAAGCCATGGTTGGCCCCATCCCTGCCCTCACCGGAAATGGCGAAGCCGCTGAAGCCCACGGCCAGGACGAGGAAGGAGATGGCGACGGCGCGGGAGTGCGAGTACCCCACCACCAGCAGCAGCGTCGCCTCCATGCCGAAGCCTGGGGGGGGGGGGGGCAAGGGCTCGAGGTCTTCCCTATGGCCCCTGTATCCTTTCTGGCCTCTCCAAGTGCCTGCCCCATTGCCCCCCCCATCCATCCCTGCCTGGCCCAACCTCACCTCCGCAGTTCATCATCTTCCTCACGTTGGTGGTGGACATGATCCCCCTGGAGCGCAGGAAATCGGCCACTTGGCCCCCGATGGGCACCACGATGGTCATCACCAGATGGGGCAGGGCCGAGAGCAGCCCCACCTGGGGGGAGCAGATGGGGGGGCAGCAATTAGGGGGAGACGGGCACTAAGACCATGGGGGGGCAGGTGGAATAGGGACTAGGTGGGCACTAGGACCCAGCAGGGCAATGGGTACTGGGCAGAGGGGCACTAGGACCCAGCAGGGCAATGGGTACTGGGCAGAGGGGCACTAGGACCCAGCAGGGCAATGGGTACTGGGCAGAGGGGCACTAGGACCCAGCAGGGCAATGGGCACTGGGCAGAGGGGCACTAGGACCCAGCAGGGCAATGGGCACTGGAGCAGAGGGGCACTAGGACCCAGCAGGGCAATGGGCACTGGAGCAGAGGGGCACTAGGACCCAGCAGGGCAATGGGTACTGGGCAGAGGGGCACTAGGACCCAGCAGGGCAATGGGTACTGGGCAGAGGGGCACTAGGACCCAGCAGGGCAATGGGCACTGGGCAGAGGGGCACTAGGACCCAGCAGGGCAATGGGCACTGGGCAGAGGGGCACTAGGACCCAGCAGGGCAATGGGCACTGGGCAGAGGGGCACTAGGACCCAGCAGGGCAATGGGCACTGGAGCAGAGGGGCACTAGGACCCAGCAGGGCAATGGGCACTGGGCAGAGGGGCACTAGGACCCAGCAGGGCAATGGGTACTGGAGCAGAGGGGCACTAGGACCCAGCAGGGCAATGGGTACTGGGCAGAGGGGCACTAGGACCCAGCAGGGCAATGGGTACTGGAGCAGAGGGGCACTAGGACCCAGCAGGGCAATGGGTACTGGGCAGAGGGGCACTAGGACCCAGCAGGGCAATGGGCACTGGGCAGAGGGGCACTAGGACCCAGCAGGGCAATGGGCACTGGGCAGAGGGGCACTAGGACCCAGCAGGGCAATGGGTACTGGGCAGAGGGGCACTAGGACCCAGCAGGGCAATGGGTACTGGGCAGAGGGGCACTAGGACCCAGCAGGGCAATGGGCACTGGGCAGAGGGGCACTAGGACCCAGCAGGGCAATGGGTACTGGAGCAGAGGGGCACTAGGACCCAGCAGGGCAATGGGTACTGGGCAGAGGGGCACTAGGACCCAGCAGGGCAATGGGTACTGGGCAGAGGGGCACTAGGACCCAGCAGGGCAATGGGCACTGGAGCAGAGGGGCACTAGGACCCAGCAGGGCAATGGGCACTGGGCAGAGGGGCACTAGGACCCAGCAGGGCAATGGGTACTGGGCAGAGGGGCACTAGGACCCAGCAGGGCAATGGGTACTGGAGCAGAGGGGCACTAGGACCCAGCAGGGCAATGGGCACTGGGCAGAGGGGCACTAGGACCCAGCAGGGCAATGGGTACTGGAGCAGAGGGGCACTAGGACCCAGCAGGGCAATGGGTACTGGGCAGAGGGGCACTAGGACCCAGCAGGGCAATGGGTACTGGGCAGAGGGGCACTAGGACCCAGCAGGGCAATGGGCACTGGAGCAGAGGGGCACTAGGACCCAGCAGGGCAATGGGCACTGGGCAGAGGGGCACTAGGACCCAGCAGGGCAATGGCTACTGGGCAGAGGGGCACTAGGACCCAGCAGGGCAATGGGTACTGGGCAGAGGGGCACTAGGACCCAGCAGGGCAATGGGCACTGGGCAGAGGGGCACTAGGACCCAGCAGGGCAATGGGTACTGGGCAGAGGGGCACTAGGACCCAGCAGGGCAATGGGCACTGGGCAGAGGGGCACTAGGACCCAGCAGGGCAATGGGCACTGGGCAGAGGGGCACTAGGACCCAGCAGGGCAATGGGTACTGGGCAGAGGGGCACTAGGACCCAGCAGGGCAATGGGCACTGGGCAGAGGGGCACTAGGACCCAGCAGGGCAATGGGTACTGGGCAGAGGGGCACTAGGACCCAGCAGGGCAATGGGTACTGGGCAGAGGGGCACTAGGACCCAGCAGGGCAATGGGCACTGGGCAGAGGGGCACTAGGACCCAGCAGGGCAATGGGCACTGGAGCAGAGGGGCACTAGGACCCAGCAGGGCAATGGGCACTGGGCAGAGGGGCACTAGGACCCAGCAGGGCAATGGGTACTGGGCAGAGGGGCACTAGGACCCAGCAGGGCAATGGGTACTGGGCAGAGGGGCACTAGGACCCAGCAGGGCAATGGGCACTGGAGCAGAGGGGCACTAGGACCCAGCAGGGCAATGGGTACTGGAGCAGAGGGGCACTAGGACCCAGCAGGGCAATGGGCACTGGGCAGAGGGGCACTAGGACCCAGCAGGGCAATGGGCACTGGAGCAGAGGGGCACTAGGACCCAGCAGGGCAATGGGCACTGGGCAGAGGGGCACTAGGACCCAGCAGGGCAATGGGCACTGGAGCAGAGGGGCACTAGGACCCAGCAGGGCAATGGGCACTGGGCAGAGGGGCACTAGGACCCAGCAGGGCAATGGGTACTGGGCAGAGGGGCACTAGGACCCAGCAGGGCAATGGGCACTGGAGCAGAGGGGCACTAGGACCCAGCAGGGCAATGGGCACTGGAGCAGAGGGGCACTAGGACCCAGCAGGGCAATGGGCACTGGAGCAGAGGGGCACTAGGACCCAGCAGGGCAATGGGCACTGGAGCAGAGGGGCACTAGGACCCAGCAGGGCAATGGGCACTGGGCAGAGGGGCACTAGGACCCAGCAGGGCAATGGGCACTGGGCAGAGGGGCACTAGGACCCAGCAGGGCAATGGGCACTGGGCAGAGGGGCACTAGGACCCAGCAGGGCAATGGGTACTGGAGCAGAGGGGCACTAGGACCCAGCAGGGCAATGGGCACTGGGCAGAGGGGCACTAGGACCCAGCAGGGCAATGGGCACTGGAGCAGAGGGGCACTAGGACCCAGCAGGGCAATGGGCACTGGGCAGAGGGGCACTAGGACCCAGCAGGGCAATGGGTACTGGGCAGAGGGGCACTAGGACCCAGCAGGGCAATGGGCACTGGGCAGAGGGGCACTAGGACCCAGCAGGGCAATGGGCACTGGAGCAGAGGGGCACTAGGACCCAGCAGGGCAATGGGTACTGGGGCAGAGGGGCACTAGGACCCAGCAGGGCAATGGCTACTGGGCAGAGGGGCACTAGGACCCAGCAGGGCAATGGGTACTGGGCAGAGGGGCACTAGGACCCAGCAGGGCAATGGCTACTGGGCAGAGGGGCACTAGGACCCAGCAGGGCAATGGGTACTGGGCAGAGGGGCACTAGGACCCAGCAGGGTAATGGGCACTGGGCAGAGGGGCACTAGGACCCAGCAGGGCAATGGGTACTGGGCAGAGGGGCACTAGGACCCAGCAGGGCAATGGGCACTGGGCAGAGGGGCACTAGGACCCAGCAGGGCAATGGGCACTGGGCAGAGGGGCACTAGGACCCAGCAGGGCAATGGGCAGTGGAGCAGAGGGGCACCAGAACCCAGCAGGGCAATGGGTACTGGGCAGAGGGGCACTAGGACCCAGCAGGGCAATGGGCACTGGGCAGAGGGGCACTAGGACCCAGCAGGGCAATGGGTACTGGAGCAGAGGGGCACTAGGACCCAGCAGGGCAATGGGTACTGGGCAGAGGGGCACTAGGACCCAGCAGGGCAATGGGCACTGGAGCAGAGGGGCACTAGGACCCAGCAGGGCAATGGGCAGTGGAGCAGAGGGGCACTAGAACCCAGCAGGGCAATGGGTACTGGGCAGAGGGGCACTAGGACCCAGCAGGGCAATGGGTACTGGGCAGAGGGGCACTAGGACCCAGCAGGGCAATGGGTACTGGGCAGAGGGGCACTAGGACCCAGCAGGGCAATGGGCACTGGAGCAGAGGGGCACTAGGACCCAGCAGGGCAATGGGCAGTGGAGCAGAGGGGCACTAGAACCCAGCAGGGCAATGGGTACTGGGCAGAGGGGCACTAGGACCCAGCAGGGCAATGGGTACTGGGCAGAGGGGCACTAGGACCCAGCAGGGCAATGGGCACTGGGCAGAGGGGCACTAGGACCCAGCAGGGCAATGGGCACTGGAGCAGAGGGGCACTAGGACCCAGCAGGGCAATGGGCACTGGAGCAGAGGGGCACTAGGACCCAGCAGGGCAATGGGCACTGGGCAGAGGGGCACTAGGACCCAGCAGGGCAATGGGCACTGGGCAGAGGGGCACTAGGACCCAGCAGGGCAATGGGCACTGGGCAGAGGGGCACTAGGACCCAGCAGGGCAATGGGTACTGGAGCAGAGGGGCACTAGGACCCAGCAGGGCAATGGGTACTGGGGCAGAGGGGCACTAGGACCCAGCAGGGCAATGGGCACTGGGCAGAGGGGCACTAGGACCCAGCAGGGCAATGGGCACTGGGCAGAGGGGCACTAGGACCCAGCAGGGCAATGGGCACTGGGCAGAGGGGCACTAGGACCCAGCAGGGCAATGGGCACTGGGCAGAGGGGCACTAGGACCCAGCAGGGCAATGGGCACTGGAGCAGAGGGGCACTAGGACCCAGCAGGGCAATGGGTACTGGGCAGAGGGGCACTAGGACCCAGCAGGGCAATGGGTACTGGAGCAGAGGGGCACTAGGACCCAGCAGGGCAATGGGCACTGGAGCAGAGGGGCACTAGGACCCAGCAGGGCAATGGGCACTGGGCAGAGGGGCACTAGGACCCAGCAGGGCAATGGGCACTGGAGCAGAGGGGCACTAGGACCCAGCAGGGCAATGGGCACTGGGCAGAGGGGCACTAGGACCCAGCAGGGCAATGGGCACTGGGCAGAGGGGCACTAGGACCCAGCAGGGCAATGGGTACTGGAGCAGAGGGGCACTAGGACCCAGCAGGGCAATGGGTACTGGGCAGAGGGGCACTAGGACCCAGCAGGGCAATGGGCACTGGAGCAGAGGGGCACTAGGACCCGGTGAACAGCGCCTGGGTGATCCCTAGGACCCAGCGGGCATGGGGCTTTGTGGTGTCCTATGGGGGCTATGGGGGGCGGGGGGGGGAGGCTCGCAGGGTCTATAGGGTGCACTATAGGTGCCCACCCCCCCGCTATAGGGAGCTGCTGGGGCCCCACCTGGCTGATGTCGAGGCCGAAGACCTCCTCGAAGTAGGCGGGCTGGCTGATGAGCAGCAGGTAGAAGGTCCAGCTGCGGCAGAAGTTGGCCACGATGATGGCGTAGACGGGCAGGGACGTGAAGAAGTGGCGCCAGGGGGTGGGCAGCTGAAGGGGGGGGGGGGGGGGGGGCATTGCCCCCATTAATCCCCCCATTAACCCCCATTCCCCACCCATCACCCCCCGTTATCCCCATTAACCCCCCGTTACCCCTCCATTAAGCCATCACCCCCATTGCCCCCCTATTACCCCATTTCCCCCGTTAGCCCCGATCACCCCAGTTGCCACATCATCCCCAACACCCCCATTACCCCCATTGCCCCCATTGCCCCCATGGCCCCCATGGCCCCCATTGCCCCCATGGCCCCCATGGCCCCCATTACCCCCATTGCCCCCATGGCCCCCATTGCCCCCATTGCCCCCATGGCCCCCATTGCCCCCATTACCCCCATTGCCCCCATTGCTCCCATTGCCCCCATTGCCCCCATGGCCCCCATTGCCCCCATTACCCCCATTGCTCCCATTGCTCCCATTGCTCCCATTGCCCCCATTACCCCCATTGCCCCCATGGCCCCCATTGCCCCCATTGCCCCCATTGCTCCCATTGCCCCCCATTGCTCCCATTGCTCCCATTGCCCCATTGCCCCCATTGCCCCCATGGCCCCCATTGCCCCCATTGCTCCCATTGCCCCCATTACCCCCATTGCCCCCATGGCCCCCCATTGCCCCATTACCCCCATTACCCCCATTGCTCCCATTGCCCCCATTGCCCTCCATTGCTCCCATTACCCCCATTGCCCCCATTGCTCCCATTGCCCCCATTGCCCCCATTACCCCCATTGCCCCCATTGCCCCCATTGCCCCCATTCCCCCCATTGCCCCCATTGCCCCCATTGCCCCCATTACCCCCATTACCCCCATTGCCCCCATTGCCCCCATTCCCCCCATTGCCCCCATTGCCCCCATTGCTCCCATTGCCCCCATTGCCCCCATTGCCCCCATTGCTCCCATTGCCCCCATTGCCCCCATTACCCCCATTCCCCCCATTGCCCCCATTGCCCCCCACCAGCCCCAGCTCACCCGCACGGACCCCCCCGCGCCCTCCCCGATGCTCTCCTCAATGTATTTCCTCTCCTGGGCGCTGATGGTCGGGTGCTGGGCAGGGCTCTCGTAGGACACCAGCACCCAGAAGAGGTACCAGCAGACCCCGAAGCTGCCTGCGGGCAATGGGGGCAATGGGGGCAATGGGGGCAATGGGGGGCAATGGGGGTAATGGGGGTAATGGGGGGTAATGGGGGGTAATGGGGGTAATGGGGGAATGGGGGGTAATGGGGGCAATGGGGGTAATGGGGGCCATGGGGGTAATGGGGGCAATGGGGGCAATGGGGGTAATGGGGGTAATGGGGGTAATGGGAGCAATGGTGGGTAATGGGGGCAATGGGGGGTAATGGGGGTAATGGGAGCAATGGGGGGTAATGGGGGCAATGGGGGCAATGGGGGGTAATGGGGGCAATGGGGGCAATGGGAGGTAATGGCAGTAATGGGAGCAATGGTGGGTAATGGGGGCAATGGGGGTTAATGGGGGCAATGGGGGTAATGGGGGTAATGGGGGTAATGGGGGCAATGGGGGGTAATGGGGGCAATGGGGGTTAATGGGGGCAATGGGGGTAATGGGGGTAATGGGGGTAATGGGGGCAATGGGGGGTAATGGGGGCAATGGGGGGTAATGGGGGTAATGGGGGTAATGGGGGCAATGGGGGGTAATGGGGGTAATGGGGGTAATGGGGGTAATGGGGGTAATGGGGGCAATGGGGGGCAATGGGGGGCAATGGGGTCAATGGGGGCAAGGGGGGGTAATGGGGGGTAATGGAGGGCAATGGGGGTCATGGGGTCCCAGGGGTCAGGGGTCCCAGGGGTCAGGGGTCACTCACCGTAGACGTAGAACACGGAGCTCCAGCCCGTGAACTGCACCAGGACCCCGGCCAGCGGCATGGCCACCACTGCGCCCGCGTAGGAGCCTGGGGGGGCAGCGGTCACGTGGGCTCAGGCGGGGTCACGTGGGCTCACGCACGGGCAGCTATGGCTCATCTGGGGTCACATGGGGCCAGCCATGGGTCTTATGGGGTGACGTGGGGTTACCCATGCGTCACATGGGGTCATCCACGGGTCACATGGGGTCACATGGGGTCACACGTGATCGTCCATGAGTCATATGGGGTAATCCATGGGTCACATGGGGTCACATGGGGTCACACGTGATCGTCCACGAGTCATATGGGGTCATCCACGGGTCACATGGGGTCACATGTGATCGTCCACGGGTCATATGGGGTCATCCATGGGTCACATGGGGTCATCCACGGGTCATATGGGGTCACATGGGGTCACACGGGGGTCGTAAAGGTTGCCCAGGGGTCGGTTGAGGGCCCTGGGGTCATAAAGGGGTCACCCAGAGGTCACAAGAGGTCACCCAGGGGTCATGCGGGGTCACCCAGCGGTCACTGGGGTCACCTGGAGGTCACAGGGGGGTCACACAAAGGTCACAGGGGGGTCACGGGGGTCACGTGATACCGCAGAAGGCCGTGGTCGCCAGGCGGCTCCGCTCCAAGGGGGGGGCCCATTTGCTCCAGATCCCGTGGCAGGCCGGGTACGTCACGCCCTGGGAACGGGCCGACAGCCAATGGGGAGCCTCCCCCCGGCCCCGCCTCGCCCCCAGCAGCCAATGGGCCGCGGCGGCGCCCTCACCTCCACCAATCCCTGCAGGACGCGCACGGTGACCACGCAGCCCACGTGGGTGCGGGCGGCCGCCGGGATCAGCATGTTCAGGAGCGAGGTGGCCACGATGGCCAGGCCGAAGACCCTGCGGGGGGCGGGGCTTCAGGGGGACACGCCCCTCCGAGGCCACGCCCCCCCTGAGGCCACGCCCCCCTCTTGAGGCCACAATGGGAAGAAGGGAATTCCCGCCCTTTCACCCCTTCTAATGGCGGGAAAAAGGGAATTCCCGCCCTTTAACCCATTCTAATGGCGGGAAAAAGGGAATTCCCGCCCTTTCACCCATTCTAATGGCGGGAAAAAGGGAATTCCCACCCTTTCACCCATTCTAATGGCGGGAAAAAGGGAATTCCCGCTCTTTAACCCATTCTAATGGCGGGAAAAAGGGAATTCCCGCTCTTTAACCCATTCTAATGGCGCGAAAAAGGGAATTCCCGCTCTTTCACCCATTCTAATGGCGGGAAAAAGGGAATTCCCGCCCTTTAACCCATTCTAATGGTGGGAAAAAGGGAATTCCCACCCTTTCACCCATTCTAATGGCGGGAAAAGCGGAATTCCCGCCCTTTAAGCCATTCTAATGGCGGGAAAAAGGGAATTCCCGCTCTTTAACCCATTCTAATGGCGGGAAAAAGGGAATTCCCGCCCTTTCACCCATTCTAATGGCGGGAAAAAGGGAATTCCCGCTCTTTAACCCATTCTAATGGCGGGAAAAAGGGAATTCCCGCCCTTTAACCCATTCTAATGGTGGGAAAAAGGGAATTCCCGCCCTTTCACCCATTCTAATGGCGGGAAAAGCGGAATTCCCGCCCTTTAAGCCATTCTAATGGCGGGAAAAAGGGAATTCCCGCTCTTTAACCCATTCTAATGGTGGGAAAAAGGGAATTCCCGCCCTTTCACCCCTTCTAATGGCGGGAAAAAGGGAATTCCCGCTCTTTAACCCATTCTAATGGCGGGAAAAAGGGAATTCCCGCACTTTCACCCATTCTAATGGCGGGAAAAGCGGAATTCCCGCCCTTTAACCCATTCTAATGGTGGGAAAAAGGGAATTCCCGCCCTTTCACCCATTCTAATGGCGGGAAAAAGGGAATTCCCGCTCTTTAACCCATTCTAATGGCGGGAAAAAGGGAATTCCCGCCCTTTCACCCTTCTAATGGCGGGAAAAAGGGAATTCCCGCTCTTTAACCCATTCTAATGGCGGGAAAAAGGGAATTCCCGCACTTTCACCCATTCTAATGGCGGGAAAAGCGGAATTCCCGCTCTTTAACCCATTCTAATGGCGGGAAAAAGGGAATTCCCGCACTTTCACCCATTCTAATGGCGGGAAAAGCGGAATTCCCGCCCTTTAACCCATTCTAATGGTGGGAAAAAGGGAATTCCCGCCCTTTCACCCATTCTAATGGCGGGAAAAAGGGAATTCCCGCTCTTTAACCCATTCTAATGGCGGGAAAAAGGGAATTCCCGCACTTTCACCCCTTCTAATGGCGGGAAAAAGGGAATTCCCGCTCTTTAACCCATTCTAATGGCGGGAAAAAGGGAATTCCCGCTCTTTAACCCATTCTAATGGCGGGAAAAAGGGAATTCCCGCCCTTTAAGCCATTCTAATGGCGGGAAAAAGGGAATTCCCGCTCTTTAACCCATTCTAATGGCGCGAAAAAGGGAATTCCCGCTCTTTAACCCATTCTAATGGCGGGAAAAAGGGAATTCCCGCTCTTTAACCCATTCTAATGGCGGGAAAAAGGGAATTCCCGCCCTTTCACCCATTCTAATGGCGGGAAAAGCGGAATTCCCGCCCTTTAAGCCATTCTAATGGCGGGAAAAAGGGAATTCCCGCTCTTTAACCCATTCTAATGGCAGGAAAAAGGGAATTCCCGCCCTTTCACCCATTCTAATGGCGGGAAAAGCGGAATTCCCGCCCTTTAAGCCATTCTAATGGCGGGAAAAAGGGAATTCCCGCTCTTTAACCCATTCTAATGGCGGGAAAAAGGGAATTCCCGCTCTTTAACCCATTCTAATGGCGCGAAAAAGGGAATTCCCGCTCTTTAACCCATTCTAATGGCGGGAAAAAGGGAATTCCCGCTCTTTAACCCATTCTAATGGCGGGAAAAAGGGAATTCCCGCCCTTTCACCCTTCTAATGGCGGGAAAAAGGGAATTCCCGCTCTTTAACCCATTCTAATGGCGGGAAAAAGGGAATTCCCGCACTTTCACCCATTCTAATGGCGGGAAAAGCGGAATTCCCGCTCTTTAACCCATTCTAATGGCGGGAAAAAGGGAATTCCCGCACTTTCACCCATTCTAATGGCGGGAAAAGCGGAATTCCCGCCCTTTAACCCATTCTAATGGTGGGAAAAAGGGAATTCCCGCCCTTTCACCCATTCTAATGGCGGGAAAAAGGGAATTCCCGCTCTTTAACCCATTCTAATGGCGGGAAAAAGGGAATTCCCGCACTTTCACCCCTTCTAATGGCGGGAAAAAGGGAATTCCCGCTCTTTAACCCATTCTAATGGCGGGAAAAAGGGAATTCCCGCTCTTTAACCCATTCTAATGGCGGGAAAAAGGGAATTCCCGCCCTTTAAGCCATTCTAATGGCGGGAAAAAGGGAATTCCCGCTCTTTAACCCATTCTAATGGCGCGAAAAAGGGAATTCCCGCTCTTTAACCCATTCTAATGGCGGGAAAAAGGGAATTCCCGCTCTTTAACCCATTCTAATGGCGGGAAAAAGGGAATTCCCGCCCTTTCACCCATTCTAATGGCGGGAAAAGCGGAATTCCCGCCCTTTAAGCCATTCTAATGGCGGGAAAAAGGGAATTCCCGCTCTTTAACCCATTCTAATGGCGGGAAAAAGGGAATTCCCGCCCTTTCACCCATTCTAATGGCGGGGAAAAGCGGAATTCCCGCCCTTTAAGCCATTCTAATGGCGGGAAAAAGGGAATTCCCGCCCTTTAACCCATTCTAATGGCGGGAAAAAGGGAATTCCCGCTCTTTAACCCATTCTAATGGCGCGAAAAAGGGAATTCCCGCTCTTTAACCCATTCTAATGGCGGGAAAAAGGGAATTCCCGCTCTTTAACCCATTCTAATGGCGGGAAAAAGGGAATTCCCGCCCTTTCACCCATTCTAATGGCGGGAAAAGCGGAATTCCCGCCCTTTAACCCATTCTAATGGCGGGAAAAAGGGAATTCCCGCCCTTTAACCCATTCTAATGGCGGGAAAAAGGGAATTCCCGCTCTTTAACCCATTCTAATGGCGCGAAAAAGGAATTCCCGCTCTTTAACCCATTCTAATGGCGGGAAAAAAGGAATTCCCGCCCTTTAACCCATTCTAATGGTGGGAAAAAGGGAATTCCCGCCCTTTCACCCATTCTAATGGCGGGAAAAGCGGAATTCCCGCCCTTTAAGCCATTCTAATGGCGGGAAAAAGGGAATTCCCGCCCTTTCACCCATTCTAATGGCGGGAAAAAGGGAATTCCCGCTCTTTAACCCATTCTAATGGCGGGAAAAAGGGAATTCCCGCCCTTTCACCCATTCTAATGGCGGGAAAAGCGGAATTCCCGCCCTTTAAGCCATTCTAATGGCGGGAAAAAGGGAATTCCCGCCCTTTCACCCATTCTAATGGTGGGAAAAAGGGAATTCCGCTCTTTAACCCATTCTAATGGCGGGAAAAAGGGAATTCCCGCCCTTTCACCCATTCTAATGGCGGGAAAAGCGGAATTCCCACACTTTCAACCCCCAATACGGGAACAGGAAGGGAATTCCCTCCCCACGCCCCTTAAGGCCACGCCCCCTCAAGCTCCGCCCACCCCCCCCTTGGCCTCGAGGCCTGGGGCTGTTACTGGGGGGCTATGGGGTCCCGTATATCCCATTGAGGCCCTATAAATGGTAACGAATGACACCCCCTGCATGGCCACGCCCCCTTCATGGCCACGCCCCCTTTTAGGCCACGCCCCGGCCCATTGGCCTCACCCTCCAAGGCAGGCAGGGGGCGGAGCCCTGCCCGCCATGGCCACGCCCACCCCCTGGCCACGCCCCCTTCGAGGCCCCGCCCCCTTACCTGTTGGCCGCGAACCTCTGGGCGATGAAGCCCCCGGGATCTGGGTCACGATGTAGCCCCAGAAGAAGGAGCCGTGGATGAGCCCCACGGTCTCGGGGTCCCAATTGAACTGCGGGCGCTGGGGGGGGGGGAAATAACCCCCATAACTCCCCATAGCACATCCCCAGACCCCCCCCTGCCCCACATATCCCCCCACTTCCTGCCCCATACCATGGCTCACAGCCTTCCTATACCCCCCATACCACATCCCCATAGCCCCCCAGCTCCCCGTAACCCCCTATAACCCCCCCCATACCACATCCCCATAGCCCCCAGCTCCCCATAACCCCCCTATAACCCCCCCATACCACATCCCCATAGCCCCCAGCTCCCCATAACCCCCCTATAGCCCCCCCATACCACATCCCCATAGCCCCCAGCTCCCCATAACCCCCTATAACCCCCCCATACCACATCCCCATAGCCCCCCAGCTCCCCATAACCGCCCTATAACCCCCCCATACCACATCCCCATAGCCCCCAGCTCCCCATAACCCCCCTATAACCCCCCATACCACATCCCCATAGCCCCCAGCTCCCCATAACCCCCCTATAACCCCCCCATACCACATCCCCATAGCCCCCAGCTCCCCATAACCCCCCTATAACCCCCCCATACCACATCCCCATAGCCCCAGCTCCCCATACCCCCTATAACCCCCCCATACCGCATCCCCATAGCCCCAGCTCCCCATAACCCCCCTATAACCCCCCCATACCACATCCCCATAGCCCCCCAGCCCCACATAACCCCCTATACCCCCCCCCCCATAGCCCCTACCTGCCCCGTGGGCCCCATTGACCATGCTGACCACGGCCACCCCCAGGTTGCAGCGGATGCCGAAGCTGATGCAGAAGCCGGCGGCGCAGAGCAGGGCGATCCCATAGCGCCGGGGGAGGCCCCAGCAGGTGCAGTCCAAGACGGGGGGGCGCGGGGGGGGGGGGGGCAGCACCGCCGCCCCCCCACCCCCCCCCCCCGAGCTCAGCTCCAGCCCCTCCGCATCCTCCTGACGCCGCTCCAGGAGCCTATGGGGGGGGGGGGGGGCATTCACCCCCTATAGCACCTATAGAACCCCCCCCCCCATGGCCTCAAGTGGTTCCCCCCCCCCCCCCCATCCCATAGCAAGGGATTAAGCACGGAGCTAAATCCTTGGCTTAGCACATGGGGAGGGGGGGGGCACATGGAAGGGGGGGGGAACACGCGTGAACACGCGTGTGCGGTACCCAAAGGGAGGGTAAAGGGGAGGGGACATATGTATGCAGCCCCCCCACCCCCCCATATAATGGCTTAGGTTAATAGGAAGGGGATTGGGGGGGAATGGGGTGGGAATAAGGGGGGGGTCATGGAGCAGCTCTGACCCTAACCCCCCCCAACCACAATGGACCCCCCCATTGCCCCCCCCCATATGATGGGGTAGGTTAATAGAGAGGGGAATGGGGGGGGGGAATGGCGTGGGAATATGGGGGGTTATGGGGCAGCTCTGACCCTAACCCCCCCCCCCCCAATGGACCCCCCCATACGATGGGTTAGGTTAATACAGGGGTGATGGGGGGGGGAATGGGGGGGGTCATAGAGCAGCTCTGACCCTAACCCCCCGCCCCCCCCATACCATGTCCCCCCCCCATCACTCACCGATGGAGGCGCCCGAGCCCGGCCCCCAGCACCCTGCGGAGCTCGTCCTTGTTGAGCTGCATCGCGCCTCAGGGCTCCATCCTGACCCCCCCCTCCCTGCCCCCCTTGGTTTCTCCCTTCTTCCTCCTCCTCCTCCTCTTCCTCCTTGTCCCTTTGCTCCCCCCCCCCGCCTCCAGCTCAGGGCTAAATCCCCCCCCCCCCCCCCCTTTATCTCTATGGGAAGGGGGGGGGCAATAAAAGGGGGGGGGGGAAGTAGAGCGACCCCTGGTGGATGGGAGGACGGAAGTGATCGTTTATTGGGGGGGGCATGGATAAAAGGGGGGGCAAAGGGGAAAGGTCACAGCTGCAGCGGCATCGTCACGGTGAGGACCTGGGGGGGGGGGGAGAGAGTCAGAAGGGGCGGGGCTTGAAGGGGCGGGGCTTGAAGGGGCGGGGCTTAAAACGGGCGGGGCTTGAAGGGGCGGGGCTTAAAAAGGCAGGTTGTGGTCAATGGGGTTTTAAAGGGGGCAAAAGCGGGGATTAAAGGGGGGTTAAGGGGGGGTTAGGGGGAGTAAAGGGGGGTTAAACGGGAGTTAAGGGGGCATAAAGGGGGATTAAGGGGGGTAAAGGGGGATGAATGTGGGGTTAAGGGGGGTAAAGGGGGGCTTAAGGTGTGGTTAAAGAGAGCTTGAGGGGGGCAAAAGACTGTTAAAGGAGGTAAATGGGTGTTAAAGTGGGGTTAAAGGGGGGTTAAGGGGGGTTAAAAAGGGGGGTTAAGGGGGGGTAAAGGGGGGGTTAAAAAGGGGGGTAAGGGGGGTAAAGGGAAGCTAAGGAGGCTTAAAGGGGGTAAATGGGTGTTAAAGGGGGGCTAAAGGGGCTTAAAGTGGGGGTTAAAGGGGTGTTAGGGGGGGTTAAAGTGGGGCTAAAGGGGGGTTAAGGGGGGGTAAAGGGGAGCTAAGGAGGGTTAAAAGTGGGGTTAAAGGGGGTTGATGGGGGCTTAAAGGAGGGTTAAAAGAAAGGTTAAGGGGGGTCAAGCGGGATAAAGGGGGGGTAAAGGGGGGTGTTAAGGGGGGGTTAAAGGGGAGTAAAGGAGGGTAAAGAGGGGGTTAAAGGGGGGGGTCAATGGTTGCCATGGCGACCGTTACCTTGGTGCCGCGGTGGAAGCGGGCGTGGCAGCGGGCGGGGTCCGGGGGCAGGGGCAGCCCCAGCTGCAGGAGGGGGGGGCCCCCCCCGGCCCCCCCCAGCTCCAAGCGCTCTTGGTTCAGCAGGTGCAGAGACCCCGCCCCTGCCTGGGCGGAGCCAAAGGGGAGGGGGCGTGGCCGGGGGGGGAAGGGGCGGGGTCAGGCGCAGGCAACCCCCTGGGTCCTAAGCACCCCCCCCCCCCATAGGGATTAAAGGGGAGCCCGGCCCCATTGCAGCCCCGCAGTGCCCCATAACCCCCCCCATTGCCCCCTAACTCACAATGTGGGGCAGCAGCACCCGCGCCTGCAGCACCTTTGGGTGCTGAACCGAGGGCTCAGCCACTACCACGAAGATGGGGGGGTCCGGAGGGGGGGGGCTGTGGGAGGGAGGAGGAGGTTAAATGGGAAGGGGGGGGGGGGGGGGGCTGGACGATACCATTATGGGGAGGGGGGGATTCTGCACTCACCCCTCCAGCTCCTGGATGCGGGGCCGGATCCGGATGCTCTGGGTTGAGACGGAGCCAAGGAACTTGCGGTTCCGCAGCACCCGCCAGTCTTAAAGAGGGGGGCAATGGGGGGCAATGGGGGACGGCAATGGGGGACCCCCCCGCCCATTGCCCCCCATTGCCCCCCTTCTTTACCATTAAGGTCCAGTTCCACCCCATACTTCTCTGATAACCCCTCCATAGCCACAGTGAGGAAGAACTCCAGATACAAGGGGTCAGCCTGGGGGGGGGGGGTAAAAGGGGGGTCAGAGCACCCCAAAGCCCCCCCTTGACCCCCAATATCCCCCCCCCCCATACCTGGAGCGTGTGGAAGAAGCCGGAGTTGACCACAACGTCATAGGCAGTACAGGGCTGGCCGGCTGGGGGGGAATGGGGGGGTTAAAGGGGGTGATGGGGGTAATGGGGGCAAGGGGGGCAATGGGGCAATGGGGGTAAGGGGGCAATGGGGGAATGGGGGCAATGGGGGGGCAATGGGGCAATGGGGATCAATGGGGCAATGGGGGTCAATGGGGCAATGGGGGCAAAGGGGGTCAATGGGGTAATGGGGGACAATGGGGCAATGGGGGCAATGGGGGGGCAATGGGGGGGCAATGGGGGGCAATGGGGGCAATGGGGGTCAATGGGGCAATGGGGGCAATGGGAGCAATGGGGGCAATGGGGGGCAATGGGAGCAATGGGGGCAATGGGGGCAATGGGAGCAATGGGGGCAATGGGGGGCAATGGGGCAATGGGGGCAATGGGGCAATGGGGCAATGGGGCAATGGGGGGCAATGGGGGGCAATGGGGGCAATGGGGGCAATGGGGAGTAATGGGGGCAATGGGGCAATGGGGGCAATGGGGGTCAATGGGGCAATGGGGGCAATGGGGCAATGGGGCAATGGGGGCAATGGGGGGCAATGGGGGTCAATGGGGCAATGGGGGGCAATGGGGGCAATGGGGGCAATGGGGGGCAATGGGGCAATGGGGCAATGGGGGCAATGGGGGGCAATGGGGGCAATGGGGGCAATGGGGGGCAATGGGGGCAGTGGGGGGCAATGGGGGGCAATGGGGGAAATGGGGGGCAATGGGGATGCCTTTAGGGTGGTTTAGGATGAATTCAGGCTATTTTTGGGGTGATTTTGGGGTTTTCGGGGCTGTTTCTGCTCTCACCCCGGTCCAGCTCCGCGTGCGGCTCCCCCAGGCTCATGGGGATGCGGAAGCCGCCCCCGGGGGGTTGGGGCTCGGGCCCGTGCAGGAGGCGCCAGAGCCCGGGGGGGGAGAGCGGGGGGGGGGCGGCACCTCCCGGGAATGGCAGACATTGAGGAACACCTTGGCCCCTCCCCCCGCGCGGGTCTTCACGCACAGCCCTGGGGGGGGGGGGGAGCACGTTGAGATCCAACCCCCCCATGGAACCCCCATTGACCCCCCCATGGATCATCCCAATGGCTCCCCATTACCCCCCCATTACCCCCCATGGAGCCCCCCATTGCCCCTTTTAATGCCCCCATTACCCTCCATGGACCCCCCCATTGCCCCTCTTAATGCCCTCATTACTCCCCCCATTACCCCCCATGGAGCCCCCCATTGCCCCTCTTAATGCCCCCATTACCCCCCCCATTACCCCCCATGGATCCCCCCATTGCCCCTCTTAATGCCCCCATTACCCCCCCCATTACCCCCCATGGAGCCCCCCATTGCCCCTCTTAATGGCCCCATTACCCCCCCATGGACCCCTCCATTGCCCCTCTTAATGCCCCCATTACCCCCCCCATTACCCTCCATGGACCCCCCCATTGCCCCTCTTAATGCCCCCATTACCCCCCCATTACCCTCCATGGACCCCCCCATTGCCCCTCTTAATGCCCCCATTACCCCCCCCATTACCCTCCATGGACCCCCCCATTGCCCCTCTTAATGCCCCCATTACCCCCCCCATTACCCTCCATGGACCCCCCCATTGCCCCTCTTAATGCCCCCATTACCCCCCCCATTACCCTCCATGGACCCCCCCATTGCCCCTCTTAATGCCCCCATTACCCCCCCATTACCCTCCATGGACCCTCCCATTGCCCCTCTTAATGCCCCCATTACCCCCCCATTACCCCCCATGGACCCCTCCATTGCCCCTCTTAATGCCCCCATTACCCCCCCATTACCCCCCCATGGACCCCTCCATTGCCCCTCTTAATGCCCCCATTATCCCCATGGACCCCCCCATTGCCCCTCTTAATGCCCCCATTACCCCCCCCATTACCCCCCATGGACCCCCCCATTGCCCCCTACCCGGCTGGGGGGTGACAGCGCGGGAGGGG
>NW_027664213.1:28397-53970 GCF_963264785.1 Psittacula echo | reverse complement strand
CCCTAGCGGGCGGGAGGAGTGTGCGTGGCGGAGGCGCCCCCTGGTGGTGAGGAGGACCGCGTGTACGGGGGGAGGCGCCGCCTAGCGGGGGGGCGGACCGTGTCCAGGGCTGATACGGAGGAGGCGCCACCTGGTGGCGGGGAGGACACGGCCCTATAATGGGTGTTACTGGGCCGCACGCACACATGGGGGTACGATGTGAGGGGGCCATGGGGTCGGGGGACCCACATAGGGGGGCGCTATGGGGCAAGGGACCCCTTATAATGGGTGCTGTGGGGCAGGAGAACCCTAGAATGGGCATTATAGGATGGGGCACCCCCTGTAATGGGCCCTATGGGGTCGCTATGGGGCAGGCCCCTCCCCATTGACCCCCCTTTTTTCTCCCCCCCCCCCCCGCAGATCAACGTGGGCACCACCGTGACCATGACGGGGAACGGGGGGGGGGTCGAGCCCCTCCCCCACCCCCCCCCCGGGCCCGTCCGAGGCTCCTCGGGCCCCTCCCCCACCCCTCCCACCCCCCCCAGCCCCGGGGACCCCCCTCCCCCGGAGGGGCCCCCCCCCGCCTCCTCCCCCCGGACCGCCCCCCCCCCCGCGTGATCCGGATCTCGCACCAGAGCGTGGAGCCCCTCGTGCTCATGCACATGAACATCCCCGGTGAGCCCAAAACACCCCAAATACACCCGAAAACACCCCAAATACACCTGAAAACACCCCAAATACACCCAGAAACACCCGAAATACACCCAGAAACACCCAAAATACACCTGAAAACCTTCAAAATACACCCAGAAACACCCAAAATACACCCAGAAACACCCAAAATACACCTGAAAACACCCAAAATACACCCAAAATACACCCGGAAACACCCAAAATACACCCAGAAACACCAAAAATACACCCGGAAACACCCAAATACACCTGAAAACCTTCAAAATACACCAGAAACACCCAAAATACACCTGAAAACACCCAAAATACACCCAAAATACACCCGGAAACACCCAAAATACACCCAGAAACACCCAAAATACACCTGAAAACACCCAAAATACCCCAAAAATACACCCAGAAACACCCAAAATACACCTGAAAACACCCAAAATACACCCGGAAACACCCAAAATACACCTGAAAACCTTCAAAATACACCCAGAAACACCCCAAATACACCTGAAAACACCCAAAATACACCCAAAATACACCTGAAAACACCCAAAATACACCCAGAAACACCAAAATACACCCGGAAACACCCAAAATACACCTGAAAACACCCAAAATACACCCGGAAACACCCAAATACACCCAGAAACACCCAAAATACACCTGAAAACACCCAAAATACCCCAAAAATACACCCAGAAACACCCAAAATACACCTGAAAACACCCAAAAAACACCCCAAATACACCCGGAAACACCTAAAACTGCCCAGAATAGACCCCAAACAGCCCCGGTGAGCCAAATGCACCCCAAATACACCCAAACCCACCCAAAATACACCCGGAAACACCTGAAGCTGCCCAAAACAGACCCCGAAGCGCTCGTGGCGTCCCCCGTGAGCCAAACGCACCCAAAACAGGCCCCAAACGCACCCAAAACAGGCCCCAAACGCACCCAAAACGCATCCAGATACACCCGAAACCACCCCGCGTACACCCAGAATACACCCAAAAGCCCCTAAAGCAGCCCCCAAATGCCCCCAGAGCAGCCCCTGGGCTCTCCCCTCCCCCCCCCACTGACCCCTTCTCTCTCTCCCCTCCCCCCCCAGACTCAGGGCGCAGGCGGGGGGGGCACGAGCGCCCCCCCCGGGCATGGCCTGGGCATGGGTGAGCCTGGGGGGGAGGGGAGCTATGGGGCTGGGGGGCTATGGGGCAGGTTATGGGTCATGCTGTGTGGGAGGCTATGGGCAGGGGTTCTGGGTTGCACTATGGGGCAGGGCTACAGGCAGGGGTTCTGGGTCGTGCTATGGGGCGGGGATTCTGGGTCGCGCTATGGGGCAGGGCTTGGGGCAGGGGTTCTGGGTCGCGCTATGGGGCAGGGCTTGGGGCAGGGGTTCTGGGTCGCGCTATGGGGCAGGGCTGTGGGGCGAGGGTTCTGGGTCTCGCTATGGGGCAGGGCTGTGAGGCGGGGGTTCTGGGTCGCGCTATGGGGCAGGGCTTGGGGCAGGGGTTCTGGGTCGCGCTATGGGGCAGGGCTTGGGGCAGGGGTTCTGGGTCGCGCTATGGGGCAGGGCTGTGGGGCAGGGGTTCTGGGTCGCGCTATGGGGCAGGGCTTGGGGCAGGGGTTTCTGGGTCGCGCTATGGGGCAGGGCTGTGGGGCGGGGGTTCTGGGTCGCGCTATGGGGCAGGGCTGTGGGGCGGGGGTTCTGGGTCGCGCTATGGGGCAGGGCTTGGGGCAGGGGTTCTGGGTCGCGCTATGGGGCAGGGGTTCTGGGTCGCGCTATGGGGCAGGGCTGTGGGGCAGGGGTTCTGGGTCGCGCTATGGGGCAGGGGTTCTGGGTCGCGCTATGGGGCAGGGGTTCTGGGTCATGCTATGGGGCAGGGCTGTGGGGCGGGGGTTCTGGGTCGCGCTATGGGGCAGGGGTTCTGGGTCATGCTATGGGGCAGGGCTGTGGGGCAGGGGTTCTGGGTCGCGCTATGGGACAGGCTCTGACCCCCATTTCCCCCCCCAGGTGCGTCTCCGCTGCAGCTGCCGCCGCTGCCCCCCGAGTTCCTGCAGGCCGTGGCCCATCAGATCACCCAGCAGGCAGTGGCCGCTGCTGCCTCCGCAGCCACAGGTGGGGCTGCCCCATAGCGACCCAGAGCACAGCACTGCCCCATAGCGACCCAGAGCAGGGTTCTGCCCCATAGCACAGCACTGCCCCATAGCGACCCAGAGCAGGGTTCTGCCCCATAGCACAGCACTGCCCATAGCAACCCAGAGCACAGCACTGCCCCATAGTACAGGACTGCCCCATAGCGACTCATAACACAGTTCTGCCCTATAGCACAGCATTGCCCCATAGCGACCCAGAGCACAGCATTGCCCCATAGCACAGCACTGCCCCATAGCGACTCATAGCACAGCACTGCCCCATAGCACAGCACTGCCCCATAGCGACCCATAGCACGGCTCTGCCCCATAGCACGGCTCTGCCCCATAGCACAGCACTGCCCCATAGCGACTCATAGCACAGCACTGCCCCATAGCACAGCACTGCCCCATAGCGACCCATAGCACGGCTCTGCCCCATAGCACGGCTCTGCCCCATAGCACAGCACTGCCCCATAGCGACTCATAGCACAGCACTGCCCCATAGCACAGCACTGCCCCATAGCGACCCCGAGCACAGTTCTGCCCCATAGTGACCCATAGCACAGCACTGCCCCAGAGCACAGCACTGCCCCATAGCAACCCATAGCACAGTTCTGCTCCATAGAGACCAGAGCACGGCTCTGCCCCATAGCACAACACTGCCCCATAGCAAAGCTGTGCCCCATAGCGAACCCATAGTAGAGCTCTGTGCCATAGTAAAGCTCTGCCCCATAGCACAGCTCTGCCCCATAGAGATCCATAGCAAAGCTCGGTTTCATAGCACAGCAGTGCCTCACAGTGACCCATAGCAGATCTCTGCCCCATAGCAACTCATAGCACAACACTGCCTCATAACATAGCTTTACCCTATAGCAACCCAGAGCACAGCTCTGCCCCCTAACAAACTTCTGCCCCATAGCCCAGCACGGCCTCATAGAACAGCCCTGCCCCATAACACAGCTTTGCCCCATAGTGCAGCTCTGCCCCGTAGCCCAACACTGCCCCATAGCGCTGCCACCAGCCCAGGCCTCTTTGTCTCTCACCCCCTTTCTTCCCCCCTGTCCAGGCCAGGCCATGGGGGGGTTCCAGCCCCCCACCCGCGTCGTCATCGCCCGCCCCACGGCACCCCCCCCGCGCCCCACACATCCCGGAGCCCCCCAAGCAGCCGCCACCAACCCCGTGAGTGGGGGGGGATCAATGGGGGGCAATGGGGATCAGTGGAGTCAGTAGGGCTCAAGGGGGGTCAGTGGGGGTCAATGGGTGTCAATGGGGCTCAATGGGTGTCAATGGGGATCAATGGGGATCAATGGGGTCAGAGGGGCTCAATGGGTGTCAATGGGGTTTAGTGGGGCTCAATGGGCTCAATGGGGGTCAATGGGTGTAAATGGGGTGAGTGGGGCTCAATGGGGCTCAATGCGGCTCAATGGGGGTAGTGGGGATCAATGGGGGTCAATGGGGCTCAATGGGGTCAGTGGGGATCAATGGGGTCAGTGGGGTCAATGGGGATCAATAGGGGTCAATGGGGGTCAATGGGGTCAATGGGGATCAATGGGGATCAATGGGGGTCAATGGGGGTCCATGGGGTCAATGGGGGTCAATGGGGGTCCATGGGGTCAATGGGGATCAATGGGGATCAATTGGGGTCAATGGGGATCAATGGGGATCAGTGGGGATCAATGGGGGGTCAAGGGGGATCAATGGGGATCAATGGGGGGTCAGTGGGGTCAATGTGGTCAATGGGGATCAATGGGGATCAATAGGGATCAATGGGGGTCAATGGGGTCAATGTGGTCAATGGGGATCAATGGGGGGTCAAGGGGGATCAATGGGGATCAGTGGAGTCAATGGGGATCAATGGAGTCAATGGGGATCAATGGGGATCAATGGAGTCAATGGGGCTCAATGGGGCTCAATTGGGGTAATGGGGATCAATGGGGGTCAATGGGGCTCAAGCGGGGCCCATGGTGGGGCTCCCCCCCCGACCCCAATTGACCCCCGCAGGCCCCCGCGGGGGGGGCGTCGCTGGCGCAGGTCATCAGCGGCCTCGTGGGGCAGCTCCTGATGCAGCCGCTGGTGCTGGGTGAGAGCAAGGGGGGCTCTATGGGGCTCTATGGGGCTCTATGGGGCTCTATGGGGCTCTATGGGGGTCTCTATGGGGTCTCTATGGGGCTCTATGGGGCTCTATGAGGTCTCTATGGGGTCTCTATGGGGCTCTATGGGGTCTCTATGGGGTCTCTATGGGGCTCTATGGGGTCTCTATGAGGTCTCTATGGGTCTCTATGGGTCTCTATGGGGTCTCTATGGGGTCTCTATGGGGCTCTATGGGGCTCTATGGGGTCTCTATGGGGCTCTATGGGGCTCTATGGGGGCTCTATGGGGTTTCTATGGGGTCTCTATGGGTCTCTATGCAGTCTCTATGGGTCTCTATGGGTCTCTATGGGTCTCTATGGGGTTTCTATGGGGTCTCTGTGAGGTCTCTATGGGGTTTCTATGGGGTCTCTGTGAGGTCTCTATGGGGTTTCTATGGGGTCTCTGTGAGGTCTCTATGGGTCTCTATGGGGTCTCTATGTGGTCTCTATGGGGCTCTATGGGGTCTCTATGGGTCTCTATGGGTCTCTATGGGTCTCTATGTGGTCTCTATGGGGTTTCTATGGGGTCTCTATGGGTCTCTATGCAGTCTCTATGGGTCTCTATGGGGTTTCTATGGGGTCTCTATGAGGTCTCTATGGTCTCTATGGGGTCTCTATGAGGTCTCTATGGTCTCTATGGGGCTCTATGGGGCTCTATGGGGCTCTATGGGGTCTCTGTGAGGTCTCTATGGTCTCTATGGGGTCTCTGTGAGGTCTCTATGGGGCTCTATGGGGTCTCTATGGGTCTCTATGGGTCTCTATAGGGTCTCTATGTGGTCTCTATGGGTCTCTATGGGGTCTCTATGGGTCTTTATAGGGTCTCTATGTGGTCTCTATGGGTCTCTATGAGGCTCTATGGGGTCTCTATGGGTCTCTATGGGTCTCTATGGGGTCTCTATGGGGTCTCTATGGGGTCTCTATGGGTCTCTATGCAGTCTCTATGGGTCTCTATGGGGTTTCTGTGGGGTCTCTATGAGGTCTCTATGGGGTCTCTATGGGGTCTCTGTGAGGTCTCTATGGGGCTCTATGGGGTCTCTATGGGGTCTCTATGGGGTCTCTATGGGTCTCTATGCAGTCTCTATGGGTCTCTATGGGGTTTCTGTGAGGTCTCTATGGGGCTCTATGGGGTCTCTATGGGTCTCTATGGGGTTTCTATGGGGTCTCTATGGGTCTCTATGGGTCTCTATGGGGTCTCTATGGGTCTCTATGGGGTCTCTATGGGGTCTCTATGGGTCTCTATGGGTCTCTATGGGTCTCTATGGGGTCTCTATGGGTCTCTATGGGGTCTCTATGGGGGCTCTATGGGGTCTCTATGGGTCTCTATGGGTCTCTATAGGTCTCTATGGGGTCTCTATGGGTCTCTATGGGGTCTCTATGGGGTCTCTATGGGTCTCTATGGGTCTCTATGGGGTCTCTGTGGGTCTCTATGGGTCTCTATGGGGTCTCTGTGGGTCTCTATGGGTCTCTATGGGGTCTCTATGGGTCTCTATGGGGTCTCTATGGGGTCTCTGTGGGGCTCTATGGGGTCTCTATGAGGTCTCTATGGGGTCTCTATGGGGTCTCTATGGGGTCTCTATGGGTCTCTATGGGGTCTCTATGGGGTCTCTATGAGGTCTCTATGGGGTCTCTATGGGGGCTCTATGGGGGCTCTATGGGGTCTCTATGGGGTCTCTATGGGGTCTCTGTGGGGCTCTATGGGGTCTCTATGGGGTCTCTGTGGGGCTCTATGGGGTCTCTATGGGGTCTCTATGGGTCTCTATGGGGTCTCTATGGGGTCTCTATGGGTCTCTATGGGTCTCTATGAGGTCTCTATGGGGTCTCTATGGGTCTCTATGGGGTCTCTATGAGGTCTCTATGGGGTCTCTATGGGGTCTCTATGGGGTCTCTATGGGGTCTCTATGGGGTCTCTATGGGTCTCTATGGGGTCTCTATGGGGTCTCTATGGGGCTCTATGGGGTCTCTATGGGGTCTCTGTGGGGCTCTATGGGGTCTCTATGGGGCTCTATGGGGTCTCTATGGGGTCTCTATGGGGTCTCTGTGGGGCTCTATGGGGTCTCTATGGGGCTCTATGGGGTCTCTATGGGGTCTCTGTGGGGCTCTATGGGGTCTCTGTGGGTCAGGGGCTCCATTCTGACCTCCCCCTCCCTTCCCCCCCCCCAGCCCAGGGCGCCTCCTCCCCCCCTCCCCCTCCCCCTTCCTCAGGCCCCGCCCCCCCCGCGGGGGGGGCTCCGGGGGGCCCGGTCCCGGCGGCCTCGGCCCCGCCCCCGCAGGCCCCGCCCCCCGCCGAGGAGCAGCCAATGGCGGCGCTGCTGGGGGGGCTGCTGGGGGCGGGGGCGGCGCCCGTTGCCATGGCGATGGCGGTGAGTGGGGGCGGGGCCACAGGGGCGCTGTGATTGGTGGAGGCGCTGGGGGGTGGGGGCTCATTGTGATGGGGTATTGCCTTATATGGAAGGTGGGGTGGAGCCTGAGGGAGGGGGCGTGGCTTAATGGGGGGGAGCTTGCTGATTGGTGGAGCCGCTGGGGGGGTGCTTATTAGAGAGGGGGCATTGCCTTATATGGAAGAGTGGGTGGAGCCTATAGCGAGGGGCGTGGCTTCATGGGGTGGAGCTCTGTGATTGGAGGAGCCACTGGAGGGGGGGGCGCCCAGTGGGAGGCCCATGGCCTTATATGGAGCCTGGGGGGCAGAACGTCACGGGGGGGGGTGTGGTTTAGGTGTGGGGGGCGTGGCTTCATGGGGCGGAGCTCTGTGATTGGAGGAGCCGCTGGGGGGGTGCACGCTTTGCCTTATATGGCAATGGGGGCGGAGCCTTAGGGGGGGTGTGGCTTCATGGGGTGGAGCTCTCTGCTTGGAGGAGCCGCTGGGGGGGTGCATGCTTTGCCTTATATGGCAATGGGGGCGGAGCTTCACGGGGGGGGGGGTGTGGCTTCATGGGGCGGAGCTCTGTGATTGGTGGAGCCCCCGCGGGGGTGGGGGGGGACGACCGCGTATGCCTTGCCTTATATGGCTATGGGGGCGGAGCCTCACCTCCTGCCCCTTCCCCCCCCCCAGTCCCCCTCCCCTCCGGACGCTCCCCCCCCTCCTCCTCCCCGCGCCCCCTCCCCTCCTCCCCCCCCCCCTCCCTCCACAGAGGCCCCGCCCCCTGCGGCCGAAGCCCCGCCCCCTGCGGCCGAAGCCCCGCCCCCTGCGGCCGAGCCCACGCCCCCCGGCGGGGGGGGGGGGGGACGCGCTGCCCCCCGAGTTCTTCACCTCGGTGGTGCAGGGGGTGCTGGCGGCCATGTTGGGACCCCTGGGGGCGCCCCCCCCCGGCCCCCCCGAGAGCATCGGGGCCTTCCTGCAGCGCCTGAGCGGGGGGGGGCCCCTGGACGGCGGCGGGGGGGGGCCCGAAGGTGAGCGGGGGGGGGGGGATGGGGCTCAATGGGGCTCAGTGGGGCTCAAAGGGGCTCAATGGGGCTCAATGGGTGTCAGTGGGGCTCAAGGGTTGTCATTGGGTGTCAATGGGTCTCAACGGGTGTTGATGGGTGTCAATGGGGCTCAATGGGTGTCAAAGGGGCTCAGTGGGGCTCAGTGGGGCTCAATGGGTGTCAATGGGGCTCAATGGGGCTCAGTGGGGCTCAATGGGTGTCAATGGGTATCAATGGGGCTCAATGGGTGTCAATGGGTGTCAATGGGGCTCAATGGGTCTCAGTGGGTATCAATGGGGCTCAATGGGTGTCAATGGGGCTCAATGGGTGTCAGTGGGTGTCAATGGGGCTCAATGGGGCTCCATGGGTGTCAATGGGTGTCAATGGGTGTCAGTGGGTGTCAATGGGTGTCAGTGGGTGTCAATGGGGCTCAATAGGGCTCCATGGGTGGCAATGGGGCTCAATGGGTGTCAATGGGGCTCAATGGGTGGCAATGGGGCTCAGTGGGGCTCAATGGGTGTTAATGGGGCTCAATGGGTGTCAATGGGGCTCCATGGGTGTCAATAGGTGTCAGTGGGGCTCAATGGGTGTCAATGAGGCTCAATGGGTGTCAGTGGGTGTCAATGGGGCTCAGTGGGGCTCCATGGGTGTCAATGGGTCTCAATGGGGCTCAGTGGGTGTCAATGGGGCTCAATGGGTGTCAATGGGGCTCAATGGGTCTCAATGGGTGTTGATGGGTGTCAGTGGGGCTCAATGGGTATCAATGGGGCTCAATGGGTGTCAATGGGGCTCAATGGGTGTCAATGGGGCTCAATGGGTCTCAGTGTGGCTCAATGGGGCTCCATGGGTGTCAATGGGGCTCCATGGGTGTCAATGGGTGTCAATGGGGCTCAATGGGTGTCAGTGGGTGTCAATGGGGCTCAATGGGGCTCAATGGGTGTCAGTGGGGCTCAATGGGTCTCAGTGTGGCTCAATGGGGCTCCATGGGTGTCAATGGGGCTCCATGGGTGTCAATGGGGCTCCATGGGTGTCAGTGGGTGTCAATGGGGCTCAATGGGGCTCAATGGGTGTCAATGGGGCTCACTGGGTCTCAGTGGGTATCAATGGGGCTCAATGGGTGTCAATGGGGCTCAATGGGTGTCAATGGGGCTCACTGGCTCCCCCTGCAGGCTTCCTGGGGGCGCTGCTGTCGCTCATCACCCAGCACCTCTCCATGGTCGATGTGGTTCTGCTGCTCCACGGCCGCTGCCACCCCCTGCAGCGCCTCCAGCCCCTGCTGCGCCGCTGCTTCCGGCAGCGCTTCCTGCGCGGGGCCCAGCCCAGCGACCGCAACGTCCTCGTGAGTGCGCCCGGGACCCGAAACCACCCGAAACCGGCCCGAAACTGGCCCGAAACCGGCCCGAAACTGACCCGAAACTGACCCGAAACTGACCAGAAACTGACCCGAAACTGACCCGAAACTGACCCGAAACCGGCCCGAAACTGACCGAAACCGGCCCGAAACCGGCCCGAAACCGGCCCGAAACCGACCCGAAACTGACCGAAACCGGCCCGAAACTGACCCGAAACTGACCCGAAACTGACCCGAAACCGACCCGAAACTGGCCCGAAACCGGCCCGAAACTGACCCGAAACTGACCCGAAACTGACCCGAAACTGACCAGAAACTGACCCGAAACTGACCCGAAACCGGCCCGAAACTGACCAGAAACTGACCCGAAATGACCCGAAATGACCCGAAACTGACCAGAAACTGACCTGAAACCGACCCGAAACTGACCGAAACCGGCCCGAAACCGGCCCGAAACCGACCCGAAACCGACCCGAAACTGACCGAAACCGGCCCGAAACCGACCCGAAACTGACCGAAACCGGCCCGAAACCGACCCGAAACTGACCCGAAACTGACCCGAAATGACCCGAAATGACCCGAAACTGACCCGAAACTGACCTGAAACCGACCAGAAACTGACCCGAAACCGGCCCGAAACCGGCCCGAAACCGACCCGAAACTGACCCGAAACTGACCCGAAATGACCCGAAACTGACCCGAAACTGACCCGAAACTGACCCGAAACTGACCAGAAACTGACCCGAAACTGACCCGAAACTGACCCGAAACTGACCCGAAATGACCCGAAACTGACCCGAAACTGACCCGAAACCGACCCGAAACTGACCTGAAACCGACCCGAAACCGACCTGAAACTGACCCGAAATGACCCGAAACTGACCCGAAACTGACCTGAAACCGACCCGAAACTGACCAGAAACTGACCCGAAATGACCCGAAACTGACCCGAAACTGACCAGAAACTGACCCGAAACTGACCTGAAACTGACCCGAAATGACCCGAAACTGACCCGAAACTGACCAGAAACTGACCCGAAACTGACCTGAAACTGACCCGAAACTGACCCGAAACTGACCAGAAACTGACCAGAAACTGACCCGAAATGACCCGAAATGACCCGAAACTGACCAGAAACTGACCTGAAACCGACCCGAAACTGACCGAAACCGGCCCGAAACCGGCCCGAAACCGACCCGAAACCGACCCGAAACTGACCGAAACCGGCCCGAAACCGACCCGAAACTGACCGAAACCGGCCCGAAACCGACCCGAAACTGACCCGAAACTGACCCGAAATGACCCGAAATGACCCGAAACTGACCCGAAACTGACCTGAAACCGACCAGAAACTGACCCGAAACCGGCCCGAAACCGGCCCGAAACCGACCCGAAACTGACCCGAAACTGACCCGAAATGACCCGAAACTGACCCGAAACTGACCCGAAACTGACCCGAAACTGACCAGAAACTGACCCGAAACTGACCCGAAACTGACCCGAAACTGACCCGAAATGACCCGAAACTGACCCGAAACTGACCCGAAACCGACCCGAAACTGACCTGAAACCGACCCGAAACCGACCTGAAACTGACCCGAAATGACCCGAAACTGACCCGAAACTGACCTGAAACCGACCCGAAACTGACCAGAAACTGACCCGAAATGACCCGAAACTGACCCGAAACTGACCAGAAACTGACCCGAAACTGACCTGAAACTGACCCGAAACTGACCCGAAACTGACCCGAAACTGACCCGAAACTGACCAGAAACTGACCCGAAATGACCCGAAACTGACCCGAAATGACCCGAAATGACCCGAAACTGACCAGAAACTGACCCGAAACTGACCCGAAACTGACCCGAAATGACCCGAAATGACCCGAAACTGACCAGAAACTGACCCGAAACTGACCCGAAACTGACCAGAAACTGACCCGAAATGACCTGAAATGACCCGAAACTGACCAGAAACTGACCTGAAACCGACCCGAAACTGACCGAAACCGGCCCGAAACCGACCCGAAACTGACCCGAAACTGACCCGAAATGACCCGAAATGACCCGAAACTGACCCGAAACTGACCTGAAACCGACCAGAAACTGACCCGAAACCGGCCCGAAACTGACCCGAAACTGACCCGAAACTGACCTGAAACCGACCAGAAACTGACCCGAAACCGACCTGAAATGACCCGAAACCGACCCGAAACTGACCCGAAACCGACCCGAAATGACCCGAAACTGACCCGAAACTGACCTGAAACTGACCCGAAACTGACCTGAAACCGACCCAAAACCGACCCAAAATCACCCAAAACTGACCCAAAATCACCTGAAAACGACCCAAAATCACCTGAAACTGACCCAAAACCGGCCCCTAACGCTGTGCCCCTCTCCCCCCAGGCCGCGACCCACAACCTCATCATGGGGCTGGAGGACTTCATCCGGGAGAGCTTCGTGAGTGGGGCAGGAGGGACTATGGGGCTCTATGGGGTCTCTATGGGTCTCTATGGGTCTCTATGGGATCTCTATGGGTCTCTATGGGGCTCTATGGGGTCTCTATGGGTCTCTATGGGTCTCTATGGGGTCTCTATGGGGCTCTATGGGGGCTCTGTGGGTCTCTATGGGTCTCTATGGTGGCTCTATGGGTCTCTATGGGGACTCTGTGGGGTCTCTATGGGGCTCTGTGGGTCTCCATGGTGGCTCTATGGGTCTCTATGGGGTCTCTATGGGTCTCTGTGGGGTCTCTATGGGTCTCTATGGGTCTCTATGGGTCTCTATGGGGTCTCTATGGGTCTCTATGGGTCTCTATGGGGTCTCTATGGGTCTCTATGGGTCTCTATGGGTCTCTATGGGGTCTCTATGGGTCTCTATGGGTCTCTATGGGGTCTCTATGGGTCTCTATGGGTCTCTATGCAGTCTCTATGGGTCTCTATGGGATTTCTGTGGGGTCTCTATGGGGTCTCTATGGGGTCTCTATGGGGTCTCTGTGGGGCTCTATGGGTCTCTATGGTGGCTCTATGGGTCTCTATGGGGACTCTGTGGGGTCTCTATGGGGCTCTGTGGGTCTCCATGGTGGCTCTATGGGTCTCTATGGGTCTCTATGGGTCCCTATGAGGTCTCTATGGGGTCTCTATGGGTCCCTATGGGTCTCTATGGATCTCTATGGGGTCTCTATGGTGGCTCTATGGGTCCCTATGGTTTTCTATGAGATCTGTATGGGTCTCTATGGGGTCTCTATGGGTCCCTATGGGTCTCTATGGGGTCTCTATGGGTCTCTATGGGGTCTCTATGAGGTCTCTATGGGTCTCTATGGGGTCTCTGTGGGGTCTCTATGGGTCTCTATGGGTCTCTATGGGGTCTCTATGGGTCTCTATTGGGTCTCTATGAGGTCTCTATGGGTCTCTATGACATCTTCATGGGTCAGTGAGGGGGAGTTATGGGGCTGGGAGCTTATAGGGGGTATTCTACCTGGTGGATGTGGGGCTGGAGGTGGGGGAGAGTCACAACGGATCTATGGGGCAGCTATGAGGTTGTTGTAGGGGGTCCGTAGGGCTCCATTGGGTGGATGATGGGGTCTATGGGCAGTGGTTCGGGAGGCTCCATGGGGCTCCACAGGGGATCTGTGGGGCAGACGGGGGGGTGCTGTGGGTCAGCCCCACACTTATGGGTCACGGTGCCACCCCCAGGCCGGGGTGAGCGTGGCCGAGGGGGTCGACATCACCCGCACCAATGTGGAGTTCCTGCAGGAGCAGTTCAACCGCATCGCCCTGCACGTCCTGCGCTGCACTGGTGGGTGCTATGGGGCGCTGTGGGTCTCTATGGGGCTCTATGGGGTCTCTATGGGGTCTCTATGGGTCTCTATGGGGTCTCTATGGGTCTCTATGAGGTCTCTATGGGTCTCTATGGGTCTCTATGGGGTCTCTTGGGGTCTCTGTGGGTCTCTATGGGGTCTCTATGGGTCTCTATGGGGTCCCTATGGGGTCTCTATGGGTCTCTATGGGTCTCTATGGGGTCTCTATGGGTCTCTATAGGGTCTCTATGGGTCTCTATGGGTCTCTATGGAGTCTCTATGGGTCTCTATGGGTCTCTATGGAGTCTCTATGGGTCTCTATGGGTCTCTATGGGGTCCCTATGGGTCTCTATGGGTTCCTATGGGTCTCTATGGGGTCTCTATGGGGTCTCTATGGGGTCTCTATGGGTCTCTATGGGGTCTCTATGGGTCTCTATGGGGTCTCTATGGGGTGTCTATGGGGTGTCTATGGGTCTCTATGGGGTCTCTATGGGTCTCTATGGGGTCTCTATGGGGTCTCTATGGGTCTCTATGGGGTCTCTATGGGTCTCTATGGGGTCTCTATGGGGTGTCTATGGGGTCTCTATGGGTCTCTATGGGGTCTCTATGGGTCTCTATGGGGTCTCTATGGGGTCTCTATGGGTCCCTATGGGTCTCTATGGGGTCTCTATGGGTCTCTATGGGGTCTCTATGGAGTCTCTATGGGTCTCTATGGGGTCTCTATGGGGTCTCTATGGGTCTCTATGGGGTCTCTATGGGTCTCTATGGGGTCTCTATGGGGTGTCTATGGGGTCTCTATGGGTCTCTATGGGGTCTCTATGGGTCTCTATGAGGTCTCTATGGGGTCTCTATGGGTCTCTATGGGTCTCTATGGTGTCTCTATGGGTCTCTATGAGGTCTCTATGGGTCTCTATGGGGTCTCTATGGGTCTCTATAGGGTCTCTATGGGTCCCTATGGGTCCCTATGGGGTCTCTATGGGTCTCTATGGGTCTCTATGGGGTCTCTATGGGTCTCTATAGGGTCTCTATGGGTCTCTATGGAGTCTCTATGGGTCTCTATGGGTCTCTATGGGTCTCTATGGGTCTCTATGGGTCTCTATAGGGTCTCTATGGGGTCTCTATGGGTCCCTATGGGTCTCTATGGGTCCCTATGGGTCTCTATAGGTCCCTATGGGTCCCAATGGTCCCTATGGGCTCCGTGGGTCTCTCCCCAGACGGCTCCTTCGGGCCCCGCCTCCTGGAGCTCTGTAACCGCGGCCTCCTCGAGTGCCTGGCGCTGAACCTGCTCTGCCTGCGGGGGGAGCGCGGAGCCCTGGCAGCGCTCATCAGCGACCGCATCGTGAGCGCCCCCTGCCGCCCGCGGGCCCCATTGACACCCACTGAGCCCCATTGAGCCCCATTGACACCCATGGAGCCCCATTGAGCCCCATTGAGCCCCATTGACACCTACTGAGCCCCATTGAGCCCCATGGAGCCCCATTGAGCCCCATTGACACCCACTGAGGCCCATGGAGCCCCATTGACACCCATGGAGTCCCATTGAGCCCCTTTGACACCCATTACCCCCATTGCCACCATTACCCCCATTGCCCCCATTGCCCCCATTGCCCCCATTGCCCCCATTGCCCCCATTGCCTCCATTGCCCCCATTGCCCCCATTGCCCCCATTACCCCCATTGCCCCCATTGCCCCATTGCCCCCATTGTCCCCATTGCCCCCATTCCCCCCATTGCTCCCATTCCCCCCATTGCCCCCATTGCTCCCATTCCCCCCATTGCCCCCCATTGCCCCCATTGCCCCCCATTGCCCCCATTCCCCCCATTGCCCCCATTGCCCCCATTCCCCCCATTGCCCCCCATTGCCCCCATTCCCCCCATTGCTCCCATTGCCCCCCATTGCCCCCATTGCCCCCCATTGCCCCCATTGCCCCCATTGCCCCCCATTGCCCCCATTCCCCCCATTGCTCCCATTCCCCCCATTGCCCCCATTGCCCCCATTGCCCCCCATTGCCCCCATTGCCCCATAGCGCCCCACAACTCCCCTCTCCCCCCAGCGCCGCCTCTCTGCGGACGTGGCCCCCGCGCTCGGGGGCTGGCTCACGGCAGTTGTGGGGCTGCGGCTCCAGGCGGTGCTGGAGCAGATGCCCGTGACCCCCGAGCAGGTCCTGCCCTATGTGAGGCGCCTGGGAGACCCCCCCGCCCCCCGGCAGGTAAGGGCTTGGCCCCATAGCTCCTGCCCCATAGATCCTGTAGAGCCTGCCCTATAGATCCTGCCCCATAGATCTTGCACTATAGCGACTGCCCTGTGCATGCTGACCCGTAGATCCTGCTCTATGGAGCCTGCCTCATAGATTCTGCCCCATAGATCCTGCCCCATTTCTACTGCTCTATAGATCCTGCCCTATCGATATTGCCCTATAGATTCTGCCCCATAGACCGTGCCCTGGAGATCCTGCCCTATTGATATTGCCCTGTAGAGCATGCCCCATAGATCCTGCCCCATTGAGCCTGCCCCATAGACCTGCATGGTAGAGCTTGCCCCATAGATGCTGCCCGATAGACCTGCCCAATGGGTTTTTCACTGTAGATCCTGCCCCATAGACCCCCCCTCTGTGCCTCCCTGCCCCCCATCTCTGCCCCATAGCACCCCCCCATTGACCCCCCCATTGCCCCCCCCCAGCCTCTCCCTGAGGAGCCAATGGACGTGCAGGAGGCGGAGCCACCCCCGGAGGACGCTCAGGTGAGGGGCGGGGCTTAACACGGAGGGGGCGGGGCTTAGAAGGGGAGGAGGCGTGGCCTCGCCTGACCACGCCCCCTTCCCCCCCTTCAACCAATAGCGAGAGGGCAGCGGCTCCCCCCCCCCGGGGACCACGGCCGAGGAGGTGCTGAGCCCCGAGAGCGAGCCCTGGGCGGCCGCGGTGCCCCCCGTGAGTGGGGCTGAGGGCGCTTGTGGGGCTGGGGAGGGACTTGTGGGGCTGGGGGGGACTTGTGGGGCTGGGGAGGGACTTGTGGGGCTGGGGAGGGACTTGTGGGGTTGGGGGGGACTTGTGGGGTTGGGGAGGGACTTGTGGGGTTGGGGAGGGACTTGTGGGGCTGGGGGGGACTTGTGGGGCTGAGGGGGACTTGTGGGGCTGGGGAGGGACTTGTGGGGCTGGGGGGCACTTGTGGGGCTGGGGAGGGACTTGTGGGGCTGGGGGGGACTTGTGGGGCTGGGGGGGACTTGTGGGGCTGGGGGGGACTTGTGGGGCTGAGGAGGGACTTGTGGGGCTGGGGGGGACTTGTGGGGCTGGGGAGGGACTTGTGGGGCTGGGGAGGGACTTGTGGGGCTGGGGAGGGACTTGTGGGGCTGGGGGGGACTTGTGGGGCTGGGGAGGGACTTGTGGGGCTGGGGAGGGACTTGTGGGGCTGGGGGGGACTTGTGGGGCTGGGGAGGGACTTGTGGGGCTGGGGGGGACTTGTGGGGTTGGGGAGGGACTTGTGGGGCTGGGGGGCACTTGGGGGGCTGGGGGGGACTTGTGGGGCTGGGGAGGGACTTGTGGTGCTGGGGGGCACTTGGGGGGCTGGGGAGGGACTTGTGGGGCTGGGGGGCACTTGGGGGGCTGGGGAGGGACTTGTGGGGCTGGGGGGCACTTGGGGGGCTGGGGGGGACTTGGGGGGCTGGGGGGACTTGTGGGGCTGGGGGGGACTTGTGGGGCTGGGGGGCACTTGGGGGGCAGGGGGGGACTTGTGGGTCTGGGCCTCCCCCTCTGACCCCCCCCGCCCCCCCAGGAGTGGGTCCCGATCCTGCGCGAGGATGCTCAGCGCCAGCGCAAGGCGAAGGCGCAGCCGCCCCTGAGCGACGCCTACATGAGCGGCATGCCTGCCAAGCGGCGCAAGGTGGGGCTGCCCCACAGCGACCCAGAGGGACCCAGAGGGACCCATAGAGACCATAGAGACCCATAGAGACCCCATAGAGACCCCATAGAGACCTCATAGAGACCTATAGAGACCCATAGAGACCTATAGAGACCCCATAGAGACCCATAGAGACCCCATAGAGACCCATAGAGCCCCATAGAGACTCATAGAGACCTCATAGAGACCTATAGAGACCCCATAGAGACCTATAGAGACCCCATAGAGACCATAGAGACCCCATAGAGCCACATAGAGACCCATAAAGAGCCATAGAGACCCATAGAGACCCATAGAGACCCCATAGAGACCTCATAGAGACCTATAGAGACCCCATAGAGACCATAGAGACCCCATAGAGACCCATAGAGCCCCATAGAGACCCATAGAGAGCCATAGAGACCCATAGAGACCCATAGAGCCCCCATAGAGACCCATAGAGCCCCCATAGAGACCATAGAGACCCATAGAGACCCATAGAGAGCCATAGAGACCCATAGAGACCTCATAGAGACCCCATAGAGACCTCATAGAGACCCCATAGAGA
Source organism: Psittacula echo (assembly GCF_963264785.1). NCBI lineage: Eukaryota > Metazoa > Chordata > Aves > Psittaciformes > Psittacidae > Psittacula > Psittacula echo. The sequence continues at coordinate 36,047 of NW_027664213.1, read as the reverse complement.
CCCCATAGAGACTGCATAGAGACCCATAGAGCCCCCATAGAGCCCCATAGAGCCCCATAGAGCCCCCATAGAGCCCCATAGAGCCCCATAGAGCCCCGTAGGCACCCCTCCCCACTGACCCCCGCTCAGACCATGCAGGCCGAGCCCCCCCCGTTGCTGTTGGCCGATGCCGTGGGTCGCGCCGCCCGAGCCGCTGGGGCCCGGCCCCTGGGGCCCCCCGAGAGCCTGAACCGGGAGCTGAGCGAGGGCCTCCTGCAGGACGGGTACCGGCAGCAGGTACCGGGGGGGCTGGGACCCACGGAGAGGAGGGGGCAGGGCGCTATGGGGCAGCTCCACTTATGGGGCACCCCATAGAGCGGGCTGGGGTTGGGGGGGGGGGGGGTTGGGGGGTGTGGGAGGGTGTCCGCTAGGGGGCGCGCATCAAATAGGCCCTTTCCACTAGGGGGCGCTCACCGAGCGAGGCTCGATGGGGCGGGGCCAAGGGAAGGTTCCATTCATGGGGGGGGGGGAGGGGGTGGAGTCCTCCAGGCCCTGCCCCATAGATCCAGGGGGCGCTGCCCCCGTTTCCCGCCCCCCAGCTCCAGGCCGATCTCCGGCGCCGCCTCCGCGACGACCCCGACTTCACCCCCCGGCGCTTCCCCAACGCCCACCGGGCCTTCAACGAGGACCCCGCCCCTCCCCCCCCCGAGACCCCTCCCCCCCAATAAAGGCTTCGGCCCCTCCCCCACCCCCCAAAATCGACTCAAAAACGTGGGTTTTTTTTTTTTTTTTTTTTTTTTTGCAAACGTTTTCCTTTTTTTTGCCCTTTTTCCACATTTCTGTAACCAAACCATGGGGGGGGGGGGGGAGGGGAGGGGAGGGGCGAACCCCATGGCAGGGATCACAGACACCCCTCCCCCCTCCGTTCATTCGTTGACCCCACACAGCACCGCCCCTCCCCCCACAGAAACAGGGGTGGGGGAGGGGTCACTGTGGTCGCCGCGGCCCCTCCCCCCCCCACGCGCTGGTGGGGGGAGGGGCGCGGCGGGCCCCGGAAGCGGTGCAGGGGGCGGGGGGAGGGGCAGCCCCGCGGGGGTTGGGGGCGGGGGGCAGAGGTGGGGGAGGGGGAGGAGGTGGGGGGGGAGGGGCCTCGCTGGGGCGGCCTCGGGCCCCGCCCCCTTTGCCGGGGGGGGGAGGGGCGAAGGGGCGCGGGGGCGGGGCCAGGAGGCGGCCGAGGGGCAGCAGCGGGGGGAGGGGCGGCGCGGGGGGGGCTCCGAAGTTCACCACGGGGGGGTCCAGCACCGGCAGCAGCATCTGGGGGGGGGGGAGGGGGAGAGGGGCGGAGCTTAGGCCCGAGGGGGCGGGGCTGGGGCCCCAGAGGGGGCGGGGCTTGGCCGTTACCTGCTGGAAGCTGCCCTGCCCCTGCCCATAGAACTCGGAGGGCGGGGTCAGGTCCTGGCGCACCTGCAGGGGGCGGGGCCTGCGCTCAGGGAGCTCTCCCATTGGCTCCTGCACAGCCACGCCCGAGCACCGCCCATCGCCCGAGAGCTCCGCCCCCTCCCCTGGCTCTCCTGAGCCCTCATTGGCTCCTAGACCCTTGTGGCCCCGCCCCTTCCCCTGCTCTCCTCGCCTCCCATTGGCTCTTTGTCCATCCCGGCCCCGCCCACCCTTAACCCCTCCCTATCCCCCCCAGCCCCACCCCCTCTCCCCTCAGCTCCCTCAAAGCCTCGCCCACCCCGTAGCCCCGCCCCCCAAGCCCTCCTCATCCCCCATTGGCTCTTGGTCCCTCCCGGCCCCACCCCCCCCCATTAAGCCCTCCCACTCCGTAGCCCCGCCTCCTCCTTCACCCCAGCCCCTCCCTCATTGGTTCCCGCTCCCTCATAGCCCCGCCCCCTCGTCCCCCATTGGCTCCTGGCCCCCTTGGCCCCGCCCCCTGACCTGCAGCAGGGCGGTGTCGCCGCAGTAGGGGGCGCTGTAGAGGAAGGGGGGCCCCGGGGGGGGCAGGAGCAGCCCCGCCCCCCCCCCGCCCCCCCCCCGGGGCAGCTCCGGGCCCCCCCCCCCCCCCCAGCGGGGGCAGCTCCAGGAAGGGGCCCTTGAGAGGGGGGAGGGGCGGGAGCGCAGCCCCGGGCATCAGCAGCGGCCTGGGGGGGGAGGGGCGGTCAGAGGAGGGGGTGGGGGTCAGATGTGGGGCACAATGGAGGGACGGGGGGGTGCGAGGTGGGGCACGCTATGGGGCACTGCGGGGTGCTGTGGGTCAGGCTATGGGGCAGATGTGGGTCACTGGGGGTGCTGTGGGTGAGGCTATGGGGCAGATGTGGGTCACTGGGGGTGCTGTGGGTGAGGCTATGGGGCAGATGTGGGTCACTGGGGGTGCTGTGGGTCTGGCTATGGGGCAGATGTGGGTCACTGGGGGTGCTGTGGGTCTGGCTATGGGGCAGATGTGGGTCACTGGAGGTGCTGTGGGTCTGGCTATGGGGCAGATGTGGGTCACTGGGGGTGCTGTGGCTCAGGCTATGGGGCAGATGTGGGTCACTGGGGGTGCTGTGGCTCAGGCTATGGGGCAGATGTGGGTCACTGGGGGTGCTGTGGGTCTGGCTATGGGGCAGATGTGGGTCACTGGGGGTGCTGTGGCTCAGGCTATGGGGCAGATGTGGGTCACTGGGGGTGCTGTGGCTCAGGCTATGGGGCAGATGTGGGTCACTGGGGGTGCTGTGGGTCTGGCTATGGGGCAGATGTGGGTCACTGGGGGTGCTGTGGGTCTGGCTATGGGGCAGATGTGGGTCACTGGGGGTGCTGTGGGTCTGGCTATGGGGCAGATGTGGGTCACTGGGGGTGCTGTGGGTCTGGCTATGGGGCAGATGTGGGTCACTGGGGGTGCTGTGGGTCTGGCTATGGGGCAGATGTGGGTCACTGGGGGTGCTGTGGGTCTGGCTATGGGGCAGATGTGGGTCACTGGGGGTGCTGTGGGTCTGGCTATGGGGCAGATGTGGGTCACTGGGGGTGCTGTGGCTCAGGCTATGGGGCAGATGTGGGTCACTGGGGGTGCTGTGGGTCTGGCTATGGGGCAGGTCTGGGTCCCACTCACCGATAGGGGCTCAGCGATGGGGTCCCCGGGCGGAAGCTGCTGCCGGCGCTCAGGGGCGGCTCCACGGGGGCATTGGGGACCTTGGGGGGGAAGGGGGGGATCATACCCATGGCGCTGCCACCCCAGCCCCACAACCGCCCCCTCCAGCCCCACAACCGCCCCCTCCAGCCCCACAACCTCCCATTCCAGCCCCACAACCGCCCCATCCAGCCCCACAACCGCCCCCTCCAGCCCCACAACCGCCCCCTCCAGCCCCACAACCGCCCCCTCCAGCCCCACAACCGCCCCCTCTACCCCATAACCGCCCCCTCCAGCCCCACAACCGCCCCCCTGCCCCACACCTGCCCCACGGCGCCGGCTCCGCTGTAGAAGAGCTCCGGGTACAGGCGCTGCCCGGGGGGGGAGGGGTCCCCGTTGGGGGCGGGGCCTTTGGGCTCGGGGGGCGGGGCCAGGGCGGGCTCGGGGCCGCTGGGGGGCGGAGGCCCCGCCCCTCCCCCCCCCGGCAGCAGCTCCCAAGGGCGGGGGGGGGCGGAGTCCAACTGGGGGGGGGAGGGGACAGGGAGTCAAGGGGGGGCTTGACCCCTAAGTGACCCCATGACCCACAAGTGACCCCATCACCCAGAAGTGATCCCCTGACCCCGACCCATAAATGACCCCTGTGACCCACAAGTGACCCCATGACCCATAAATGACCCCATGAGTGACCCCCAGCCCCACAAGTGACCCCGTGACCCATAAATGACCCCGTGACCCATAAATGACCCCATGAGTGACCCCCAGCCCCACAAGTGACCCCGTGACCCATAAATGACCCTGTGACCCATAAATGACCCCATGAGTGACCCCCAGCCCCACAAGTGACCCCGTGACCCATAAGTGACCCTCTGACCCATAAATGACCCCATGACCCATGAGTGACCCCCAGCCCCACAAGTGACCCCGTGACCCATAAATGACCCTGTGACCCATAAATGACCCCATGACCCATGAGTGACCCCCAGCCCCACAAGTGACCCCGTGACCCATAAATGACCCTGTGACCCATAAATGACCCCATGAGTGACCCCCAGCCCCACAAGTGACCCCGTGACCCATAAATGACCCTGTGACCCATAAATGACCCCGAGTGACCCCCAGCCCCACAAGTGACCCCGTGACCCATAAGTGACCCTGTGACCCATAAATGACCCCATGACCCATGAGTGACCCCCAGCCCCACAAGTGACCCCGTGACCCATAAATGACCCCATGAGTGACCCCCAGCCCCACAAGTGACCCCGTGACCCATAAATGACCCTGTGACCCATAAATGACCCCATGACCCATGAGTGACCCCGTGACCCCCAAGTGCCCCCCTCACCCCATCACTGGGGGGCGGCTCCTTCTCACGCTGGGCTCGGGGGTCGCTGTCGGGGGGGGGCTCCCAGGGCTCCGCCCCCCCCCAGGCCCCGCCCCCGCCGAGGCCCCGCCCCCCGCCCCCCCCCCCGGCCTCCTCAGGGGGGGGCTTCGCTCTCTGGGCCCGTTCAGTGCCAATGGGGCCTGGGGGGGGCGCGGGGGGGGGGAGCGGCTGCGGGGGGGGAGAGAGACCATGGGGACCCATAGAGACCCCATAGAGACCCATAGAGACCCATAGAGACCCCATAGAGACCCATAGAGACCCATAGAGACCCATAGAGACCCCATAGAGACCCATAGAGACCCATAGAGACCATAGAGACCCCATAGAGACCTCATAGAGACCCCATAGAGACCCATAGAGACCCCATAGAGACCCATAGAGACCCCATAGAGACCCCATAGAGACCCATAGAGCCCCATAGAGACCCCATAGAGACCCATAGAGCCCCATAGAGACCCCATAGAGACCCATAGAGACCCATAGAGACCCCATAGAGACCCATAGAGACCCATAGAGACCCCATAGAGACCCATAGAGACCCCATAGAGACCCATAGAGACCCATAGAGACCTCATAGAGACCCATAGAGACTCATAGAGACCCCATAGAGACCCATAGAGACCCCATAGAGACCCATAGAGACCCATAGAGACCCCATAGAGACCCATAGAGACCCCATAGAGACCCCATAGAGCCCCAGAGAGCCCCATAGAGACCCATAGAGACCCCATAGAGACCCCATAGAGACCCCATAGAGACCCCATAGAGACCCCATAGAGACCCCATAGAGCCCCACAGAGCCCGCGGACCCCCCTCCCCTCCCCCTCACCGCCGCGGCCCCGGTGCCGGGGGAGCTCCTTTGGCTGCAGGAGCCCGAGGAGGCCCCCGAGCCCCCGCTCAGCTCCACGCCGCTGTCGGGGGGGGTGCCCTGGGGGGGGGAGGGGAGGGGGGGAGGGGTCAGCCCCATGGCGGGGGGCTGGGACCCCCCCCCAACACCCCCTGGGGGGGGATGGGGGGGGGCTATGGGGGGCAATGGGGGGGAAGGGGGCTCTATAGGGGTCTAAGGGGGGCCCTATGGGGTGTTCATGGTGGTGGATGGGGGTCTATGGGGGGGCTATGGGGGGCAATGGGGGGGTAGGGGGCTCTATAGGGGTCTAAGGGGGGCCCTATGGGGTGTTCATGGTGGTGGATGGGGGTCTATGGGGGGGCTATGGGGGGCAATGGGGGGGTAGGGGGCTCTATAGGGGTCTAAGGGGGGCCCTATGGGGTGTTCATGGTGGTGGATGGGGGTCTATGGGGGGGCTATGGGGGGCAATGGGGGGGTAGGGGGCTCTATAGGGGTCTAAGGGGGGCCCTATGGGGTGTTCATGGTGGTGGATGGGGGTCTATGGGGGGGCTATGGGGGGCAATGGGGGAGAAGGGGGCTCTATAGGGGTCTAAGGGGGGCCCTATGGGGTGTTCATGGTGGTGGATGGGGGTCTATGGGGGGGCTATGGGGGGCAATGGGGGGGTAGGGGGCTCTATAGGGGTCTAAGGGGGGCCCTATGGGGTGTTCATGGTGGTGGATGGGGGTCTATGGGGGGGCTATGGGGGTCTACAGGGCTCTATAGGGCTCTATGGGCGTCTATGGGGGTCTATAGGGCTCTATAGGGGTCTATGGGGGTCAATGGCGGTCTATAGGGCTCTATGGGGGTCTATGGGTGTCTACAGGGCTCTATAGGGCTCTATGGGCGTCTATGGGTGTCTACAGGGCTCTATAGGGCTCTATGGGCGTCTATGGGGGTCTATAGGGCTCTATAGGGGTCTATGGGGGTCTATAGGGCTCTATGGGGGTCTATGGGTGTCTACAGGGCTCTATGGGCGTCTATGGGCGTCTATAGGGCTCTATAGGGGTCTATCGGGGTCTATAGGGCTCTATAGGGCTCTATGGGGGTCTATGGGGCTCTATGGGGCTCTATGGGGGTCTATGGGGCTCTATGAGGTCTCTATGGGGCTCTGTGGGGGTCTATGGGGGTCTATAGGGCTCTATAGGGCTCTATGGGGCTCTGTGGGGGTCTATGGGGCTCTATGAGGTCTCTATGGGGCTCTATGGGGCTCTATGGGGCTCTGGGGGGGTCCCTGGGGCCCCCCCCGTTACCTCCGGACTGGCCCCATCCGCAAAGGGCCGCAGGGGCTGGATCCAGCGCGGGGCGGGGGAGGGGAGGGGGGGGGCGCCTGGGGGGAGGGCGGGGGAGAGGGGGGTGAGGAGGGGGTGACCCCCAGTGCCCCCCCCATTGACCTCCCACGGCCTCCCCATATCCCCCCATACCCCCCCGTACCCCCTATATATACCCCTATATCCCCCCCATACCTCCCATACCCCCCCATACCCCCCCATATACCCCATACCCCCCCATATCCCCCCCTATATACCCCCATACCCCCCCATATCCCCCCCTATATACCCCCATACCCCCCCATATCCCCCCCATACCCCCCCATATCCCCCTCATACCCCCCCCATACCCCCCCCATATCCCCCCCATACCCCCCCATATCCCCCCCTCCCCCCTCACCGCTCTGAAGCCGGTTCCAGATGTTGGGGCTCAGCCCCTCCCCCTCCTGCTGGGGGTCCCCGAAGCTGGAGCCTCCCATTGGGGGGTGCTGGGGGGGGGGGGGGGGGGGAAGGGGGGAGGGGTCGCTATGGGGCAGGACCCCCTCCCCCCCACCCCCCCTCACGTGACCCCCCCCACCCCCCCCTCACCTCTTGCTTATGGCGCCGCTTGGCCAAGAAGCCGCCGAGCACGGGGGGGCGCGGGGGGGGGGCGGCACCGGGGGGCTGCGGGGAGAGGGAGGGGTCAGTGGGGGGGGGGAGCTATGGGGGGTCTATGGGGGGTCTATGGGGGGATATGGGGGGATATAGGGGTCTAATGGGGGCTGGGGGATAGGGGGGGTCTATGGGGGGATATGGGGGGGATATAGGGGGTCTATGGGGCTGGGGGATAGGGGGGGTCTATGGGGGGATATGGGGGGATATAGGGGGTCTATGGGGCTGGGGATAGGGGGGGTCTATGGGGGGATATGGGGGGATATAGGGGGTCTATGGGGCTGGGGATGGGGGGGTGTCTATGGGGGGATATGGGGGGGGATATAGGGGTCTATGGGGCTGGGGATAGGGGGGGTCTATGGGGGGATATGGGGGGGGATA
>NW_027664213.1:0-28197 GCF_963264785.1 Psittacula echo | reverse complement strand
CCTCCCCCCGCCGCCCCTCCCCCCCCTCCCCCCGTAGCCCCCCCGGTACCCGCGGCCCCGCGAGAAGTACTCGCCCCTCCCCCCGCCGCCGCCGCGCGCGCGGCCCCTCCCCCCCCCCCGTGAACCCCGCCCCCCCCCGCCCCCCGTTGAGTTGGGGTTTGGGGGCGGGGTCGCCTTTGGCCGGGTGGGGGAGGGGCTCCTCGGCCCCTCCCCCCTTCCCTGCCCCCCCCTCCCCCCCCCCGCCCCCTCCTCCTTGGCCGGGGGCGGCTTCTTGATGGGCCCCGCGCGCCGCGGGGGGGGGAGGGGCTTGTCCTGGGCAGCGGGGGGAGGGGCGGCCCCGTCCTCGGCCGCGGGGGGAGGGGCGCGGCGGGGTGGGGGGCGGGGCCCCCAGCGGGTCTCGGTGCGCGCCCCTCCCCCACCCCCCCGCGGGGCCGCTTTGGGAGGGTCGTGGGGAGGAGGGGCGCGGGGGGGTCTCCGGGACCCCCCCCCCTCCCCCTCCCCCGCTCCAAGCATCCTTTGCCCCGCCCCCGTCCTGCTTGGAGGAGGAGGAGGAGGGGGAGGGGGGGGGCGCCTTTTGGGGGGGGGGGGGCGGTGGGAGGGGCGGCCCCTCCCCCCGCCTCGCTGTGGGGGGGCCAAGGTTGGGGTGGGGGGAGGGGAGCCGGGGGAGGCTCCTCGGGGGGGGAGGGGGGAGGGGCGAAACTGTCGGTGAAGGCGAAGGTGGGGGGAGGGGCGCCGGGGTCGCGCAGGCGGACGGGGGGGGTCTCGCTCCTGTGGGGGGAGGGGAGAGGGGAGCATTAATGGGAGGGGGAAGGGGCTCATTACCCCTCCCCCCCCCCCCCTTTTTTCGCCCCTCCCCCACTCACCTGAGCCCCTTCTCGTCGTCGTCGGGGGGGGGAGGGGCGGGCGGGGGGAGGGGGGGGTTGGGGGGGGGTGAAGGTCACGTCCGCCCCCCCCCACGGTCCCGCCTTGGGGTCGGCGCCGCCAGGGGGCGTCCCGCGGTCCCGCAGCGCCCCCAGGGGGCGCTCGAAGGGCTCCGAGGCGGAGCCGCCGCTGTCGGAGCGGTCCCGAGGGAGCAGCCCTGGGGGGGGGGGGGGGGGGAGGGGTTACACGGGGGGAGGGGCGCCCCAGAGAGCATCCCCCCCCCCCCCCCCCCCCCCCCCCCCCAGCGCTATGGGGCGAGATGGGGGTCAGGGGGACCCTCGTATAGGGGTTATGGGGGAGACAGAGTGGTTATGGGGCTGGGGTTGGTCACCGCAAGGAAGCTATGGGTCAGAGGCCCCCCCCACTGAACTACGGGTCCCTGCACCCAATCTATGGGGCTGGGGTTTCTCCTTAGAGCCAATCTATGGGGCTGGGGATGGGCCCTGGAGCCAATCTATGGGTCACAGACCCCCCAAACCCACCTATGGGTCCCTGCAGCCAATCCATGGGGCTGGGGATGGGCCCTGGAGCCCATCTATGGGGCTGGGATTAGTCCCTGCAGTAGATCTATGGGTCACAGACCCCCCAAACCCACCTATGGGTCCCTGCAGCCAATCTATGGGGCCACAGACCCCCCTCAATCACTACCACAGGGCTAAGACTGTGCCCTAAACACAACCTATGGGGCTGCGGACCCCCCAACCCACTTCAGAGATCCCCCCCAACACCCCCCTTAAACCCTATAGGGCCAGCCCCACATCTTATGGGGCAGAGCTATGGGCAATCCCCCCCTCCCCCCCCCAGCACAGCGCTATGGGGCAGAGCCCCCCCTTACCTGTGGGGTGGACGCCGGGGGGGTAGAAGTCGACGGCGGGGGGGGGCCCCCGGCCCTGCATCACCCGGGGGTCCATGTACGGGGGGGGGATCATGACCCAGCGGGGGTCGAAGTTCACGTGGGGCAGCGCCGTGGGGCGCCCCATAGATCCCGTGGGGAACAACTTGGGGGGCGCTGCTTGGGGGGGTGGGGAGGTGCCCCCCCCTCCCCCTCCCGCTGCCATGGGGGGGGGGCCGTGGTGCTGCTGCTGCCACTGCTGCTGCTTGAGGAGCTGCTCCTGTGAGGCGGGGGGGGGACAAAGGGGAGTTAGGGGGTGCCCCACACTTGGGGGGCAGCCCCATAGAAACCTATTGTGTGCCCCACACTTGGGGGGCAGCCCCACAGGCACCTATTGTGTGCCCCACACTTGGGGGGCAGCCCCATAGACACCCGTTCTGTGCCCCACACTTGGGGGGCAGCCCCATAGACACCCATTCTGTGCCCCACACTTGGGGGGCAGCCCCATAGACACCCATTCTGTGCCCCACACTTGGGGGGCAGCCCCCCACACACCTATTCTATGCCCCACACTTAGATGGCAACTCCATAGACACGTATTTATACATTTGAAAGGCTGCCCCATAGACACCCATTCCGTGCCCCACACTTAGGGGGCAGCCCCATAGACACCTATCTATACACTTCAGGGGCTGTCCCATAGACACCCATTCTGTGCCCCACACTTGGGGGGCAGCCCCATAGACACCCATTCTGTGCCCCACACTTGGGGGGCAGCCCCATAGACACCCATTCCGTGCCCCACACTTAGGGGGCAGCCCCATAGACACCTATCTATACACTTCAGGGGCTGCCCCATAGACACCCATTCCGTGCCCCACACTTAGGGGGCAGCCCCATCGCCATCCATTCCCTGCCCCCACCTCCCCTCCCACCCCATTCCCAGCCCCATCCCTGCCCCCCAAGTGCCCCTCCCCCACCTGCTGCTGCCGCTGGAAGCGGGGGGGCAGCGACTTCTGGTACTTGGGGTACGGGGGGGGCGGGGCCGGGGGGGGCGGGGCCCGGCCTTGGGGGGCGCCGCCCCCTCCTCCCCCCTCTCCTTTGGGGTCCCCCTTTAGGGGGGGGAGGGGCGGCTCCTCGGGGCGCGGCTCCGCTGTGGGGGGAGGGGGGGAGATGGGGGTCAGGCCATGGGGCTGCCCCATAACGGAATGGGAACCCCCCAGACCCCCATTGACCCCCATTGATCCCCACTGAGCCCCATTGACCCCACTGACCCCATTGATCCCCACTGACCCCACTGACCCCATTGATCCCCACTGAGCCCCATTGATCCCCATTGAGCCCATTGACCCCATTGATCCCCATTGAGCCCATTGAGCCCCACTGACCCCATTGATCCCCACTGAGCCCCATTGATCCCCATTGAGCCCCACTGACCCCATTGATCCCCATTGAGCCCCACTGACCCCATTGAGCCCCACTGAGCCCCATTGAGCCCCACTGACCCCCCCCCCAGCCCCCCAACCCCATTTGGCTGCCCCATATCTATGGGGTCCAACATGGCCTCCACCCCCCACAGCCCCCAGACCCCCCCCTTACCTGCGCCGCTCTGCCCTCCTTCCACTGCCCCACTGCTCTGCTCCTGCTCCTCCTCCTTCTTGTGGGGCTGCCCCATAGATGGGGGCAGCTGCCCCATAGCTGGTGGGGGCTCCATAGGTGGGTGTTGTCCCATTGTTGGATGCTGCCCCATAGACGTGGGATGCTGCTGCCCCATAGCAGAATGCTGCTGCCCCACAGATGCAAGGTGCTGCCCCACAGATGTAGGATGCTGCTGCCCCATAGATCCAGCATGCTGCTGCTGCCCCATATTGGCCTGCTGCTTCCCCCCAGACACAGGATGCTGCTGCCCCACAGGTCCAGAAGGCTGCTGCCCCATAGCAGGACGCTGCTGCTGCCCCACAGATCCAGGAAGCTGCTGCCCCATAGCAGGACGCTGCTGCTGCCCCACAGATCCAGGAGGCTGCTGCCCCATAGCAGGACGCTGCTGCTGCCCCACAGATCCAGGAGGCTGCTGCCCCATAGCAGGACGCTGCTGCTGCCCCATAGCCGCCGGGTGCTGCTGCTGCTCCATAGGGGGGGGCTGCTGCCCCATAGATCCAGGCGGCTGCTTCTGCCCCACAGGCGCAGGGGGGCGCTGTTGCTGCGGCGGCGCCGGCGGACCGTGGCCCGCCAGCCGCCAGGGGGCGCCGCTCCTCTCGTCCAGGCGCCGCAGCTTCTCGGCGCAGGCCGCTCTGCGCTGCTCCTCCTCTCGCTGCTCCTCGGCCTCGCGGCGCCGCCGGGCCCGAGCCACCGCGGCCGAGAGCAGGGAACAGGAGCGGCGGCGGCGCTGGCGCCAGGCCTCGTCCTCGTCCTGGGCACCGGGACCATGGGGAGGGCACGGAGAGAGCAGAGAGACCCATGGGGACCATAGAGACCCATAGAGACCCCATAGAGACCCATAGAGACCCATAGAGACCCATAGAGACCCCATAGAGACCCCATAGAGACCCATAGAGACCCATAGAGACCCATAGAGACCCATAGAGACCTCATAGAGACCCATAGAGACCCCATAGAGACCCATAGAGACCCATAGAGACCCATAGAGACCCATAGAGACCCCATAGAGACCCATAGAGACCCATAGAGACCCATAGAGACCCATAGAGACCTCATAGAGACCCATAGAGACCCCATAGAGACCCATAGAGACCCATAGAGACCCATAGAGACCTCATAGAGACCCATAGAGACCCCATAGAGACCCATAGAGACCCATAGAGACCCCATAGAGACCCATAGAGACCCCATAGAGACCCCATAGAGACCCATAGAGACCCATAGAGACCCATAGAGACCCCATAGAGACCCATAGAGACCCATAGAGACCCCATAGAGACCCATAGAGACCCATAGAGACCCATAGAGGACCCATAGAGACCCATAGAGACCCATAGAGCCCCATAGAGACCCATAGCTACGCTACAGAAACCACATAACCACCCTAAAGCGGTCCTAAAATGACCTTATTGCTAGCACATACGTAACCAATACCCCCCCATAGCCCCCCATAGCCCCCCATAGGCCCCCATAGCCCCCCATAGCCCCCCATAGCCCCCATAGCCCCCCATAGCCCCCCATAGCCCCCATAGCCCCCATAGCCCCCATAGCCCCCCATAGCCCCCCATAGCTGCCCCATAGCCCCCCATAGCTGCCCCATAGCACTCACCGGGAGCTCATTGGGCTGGGCCCAGCTGCCCCGGTTGGGGGGGGGCGGGGGAGGGGCCCGCACTTGGGGGGCAGGAGGGGGAGGGGCCGGCGGCTCCTTGGGCCCCTCGGGGGGGGACTTGGGGGGCGGCTCCTCCTGGGGGGGGGCCTTGGACTCACTGGAGGGGGGCGCCTCGGCCTCCTTCCTGTGGGGAGAGGGGGTTATGGGGCGCCCCATAGCGACGCGCAGGGGGGTTATGGGGCGCCCCATAGCGACGCGCAGGGGGGTTATGGGGCGCCCCATAGCGACGCACAGGGGGGTTATGGGGCGCCCCGTAGCGATGCACAGGGGGGTTATGGGGCGCCCCATAGCGACGCACAGGGGGGTTATGGGGCGCCCCATAGCACTGAGACACACTATGGGGTACTATGGGGCGCTGTGGGGCAGGGTGTGCAAGGGTTATAGAGCAGTAGAGGGCAGGCTGTGGGACACTATGGGGCAGGTGTGGGGCCCAATATGGGGCACTATGGGGCAGGGCTATGGGGCGCTATGGGGCAGGTGTGGGGCCCAACATGGGGTGCTATGGGGCAGGCCTATGGGGCGCTGTGGGGCAGGTGTGGGGCAGGTGTGGGGCTCACTGTGGGGCGCTACGGGGCAGGGCTATGGGGTGCTATGGGGCAGGTGTGGGGCCCAACATGGGGTGCTATGGGGCAGGCCTATGGGGCGCTATGGGGCAGGTGTGGGGCTCACTATGGGGCGCTATGGGGCAGGGCTATGGGGCGCTATGGGGCAGGTGTGGGGCTCACTATGGGGCGCTATGGGGCAGGCCTATGGGGCGCTATGGGGCAGGTGTGGGGCTCACTATGGGGCGCTATGGGGCAGGTGTGGGGCTCACTATGGGGCGCTATGGGGCAGGCCTATGGGACGCTATGGGGCAAGTGTGGGGCTCACTATGGGACGCTATGGGGCAGGTGTGGGGCTCACTATGGGGCGCTATGGGGCAGGCCTATGGGACGCTATGGGGCAAGTGTGGGGCTCACTATGGGGCGCTATGGGGCAGGGCTATGGGGCGCTATGGGGCAGGTGTGGGGCTCACCCCTCCTCCGCCCCCTCCTCATCCGAGTCCCTCCCGTCCTCCTCGTCGCTGAACTTGAGCTTCTCGGTGTAATCGACCTCCTCGTGCGCGCCTGGGGGGGAGCACCCAGAGCACCCATAGAGCCCAGAGCACCCATAGAGCCCAGAGCACCCATAGAGCCCAGAGCACCCATAGAGCCCAGAGCACCCAGAGCACCCATAGAGCCCAGAGCACCCATAGAGCCCAGAGCACCCAGAGCACCCATAGAGCCCAGAGCACCCATAGAGCCCAGAGCACCCATAGAGCCCAGAGAGCCCAGAGCACCCATAGAGCCCAGAGCACCCATAGAGCCCAGAGCACCCAGAGAGCCCAGAGCACCCAGAGAGCCCAGAGCACCCATCCACTCATTCCCCCATTGACCCCCACTGCTCCCATTCCCCCATTGCCCCCATTGCCCCCATTGCCCCCATTGCCCCCATTGCCCCCATTCCCCCATTGCCCCCATTGCCCCCATTACCCCATTGCCCCCATTCCCCCACTGCCCCCATTGCCCCCATTGCCCCCATTGCCCCCATTGCCCCCATTGCCCCCACTGCCCCCATTGCCCTCATTGACCCCCACTGCCCCGTCCCCCCCCGCCCCGTTGGTACCGGCCCAGCCCTCGTCGCTCTCCTGCTCCAGTTCATCGAACTCCCGCAGCTCATCCTGCCGCAGCACCGGCGGGCGCGACGGCGGCGCGGGGCCGCGAGGGGGCGCTGCGGGGCGCGGGCCGGGACCACCGCGAGGGAACCTGGGGGGGGAAGAGGAGAGAGACATGGGGACAGAGAGCCCCATAGAGACCAGTAGGGACCCATAGAGACCCGTAGGGACCCATAGAGCCCCATAGAGACCCGTAGGGACCCATAGAGACCCGTAGGGACCCATAGAGACCTCATAGAGACCCATAGAGACCCATAGAGACCCATAGAGACCCATAGAGACCTCATAGAGACCCATAGAGACCCATAGAGACCTCATAGAGACCCATAGAGACCCATAGAGACCTCATAGAGACCCCATAGAGACCCATAGAGCCCCATACAGACCCATAGAGACCCCATAGAGACCCCATAGAGACCCATAGAGACCCCATAGAGACCCATAGAGACCCCATAGAGCCCCATACAGACCCATAGAGACCCCATAGAGCCCCCATAGAGACCCATAGAGACCTCATAGAGACCCATAGAGACCTCATAGAGACCCATAGAGACCTCATAGAGACCCCATAGAGACCCATAGAGACCTCATAGAGACCTCATAGAGACCCCATAGAGCCCCCATAGAGACCCATAGAGCCCCATACAGACCCATAGAGACCCCATAGAGCCCCCATAGAGACCCATAGAGACCTCATAGAGACCTCATAGAGACCCATAGAGACCTCATAGAGACCCATAGAGACCCATAGAGACCTCATAGAGACCCCATAGAGACCCCATAGAGACCCATAGAGACCTCATAGAGACCCATAGAGACCCATAGAGACCCCATAGAGACCCCATAGAGACCTCATAGAGACCTCATAGAGACCCCATAGAGACCCATAGAGACCCCATAGAGACCTCACAGAGACCCCATAGAGACCCATAGGGACCCATAGAGACCCCATAGAGACCCATAGAGACCCATAGAGACCCCATAGAGCCCCATAGAGCCCCATAGAGCCCCCATAGAGCCCCCATAGAGACCTCATAGAGACCCATAGAGCCCCCATAGAGACCCCATAGAGCCCCATAGAGACCCCATAGAGACCCCATAGAGCCCCATAGAGCCCCCATAGAGGCCGCAGAGCCCCGCTCTCACCTGGGGGTATCCGGCAGCCTGTAGGGCCCATACGGGGGGGGGAAGGGCAGGTATGGGGGGCACATCTGGGGGGAGGGGGGGCAGGTTAATGGGGGGGCTCCGGTTATGCGCCCCCCCCCCCATGGTTTGTACTCACAAAGGGGGGCATCACCCCCCTGTAGGGGGGGAAATGGGGGGGCCCGGGGGGGGGCAGCCCCCCCCCATCCGGCGGCGGCTCCTCGGGGCCTCGGGTGCCGCCGTCCCGGCTCGGCCCCACTGCAATGGGGAACAATGGGGTCAGTGGGGGGCAATGGGGGAATGGGGGCAATGGGGGGCTATGGGGGGCTATGGGATCAATGGGGATCAATGGGGATCAATGGGGGCAATGGGGATCAATGGGGATCAATGGGGGCAATGGGGACCAATGGGGATCAATGGGGATCAATGGGGGCAATGGGGATCAATGGGGGCAAAGGGGATCAATGGGGATCAATGGGGATCAATGGGGACCAATGGGGATCAATGGGGATCAATGGGGGCAATGGGGGCAATGGGGATCAATGGGGGCAATGGGGATCAATGGGGGTCAATGGGGATCAATGGGGGCAGTGGGGGCAATGGGGATCAATGGGGGCAATGGGGATCAATGGGGATCAATGGGGATCAATGGGGGCAATGGGGATCAATGGGGATCAATGGGGGCAGTGGGGGCAATGGGGATCAATGGGGATCAATGGGGATCAATGGGGACCAATGGGGATCAATGGGGGCAATGGGGGCAGTGGGTTCCTGAGGGAATGCCCAGCATGGAGTCCAGGCTATGGGATGTGCATATTATGGGCTGCCCATCCTGGGTGTCTATTATGGGCTGCCCATCCTGGGTGTCTATTATGGGCTGCCCATCCTGGGTGTCTATTATGGGCTGCCCATCCTGGGTGTCTATTATGGGATGCCCATCCTGGGTGTCCATTATGGGCTGCCCATCCTGGGTGTCTATTATGGGCTGCCCATCCTGGGTGTCTATTATGGGCTGCCCATCCTGGGTGTCTATTATGGGCTGCCCATCCTGGGTGTCTATTATGGGCTGCCCATCCTGGGTGTCTATTATGGGCTGCCCATCCTGGGTGTCTATTATGGGCTGCCCATCCTGGGTGTCTATTATGGGATGCCCATCCTGGGTGTCTATTATGGGATGCCCATCCTGGGTGTCTATTATGGGATGCCCATCCTGGGTGTCTATTATGGGCTGCCCATCCTGGGTGTCTATTATGGGCTGCCCATCCTGGGTGTCTATTATGGGCTGCCCATCCTGGGTGTCTATTATGGGCTGCCCATCCTGGGTGTCCATTATGGGCTGCCCATCCTGGGTGTCCATTATGGGCTGCCCATCCTGGGTGTCTATTATGGGCTGCCCATCCTGGGTGTCTATTATGGGATGCCCATCCTGGGTGTCTATTATGGGCTGCCCATCCTGGGTGTCTATTATGGGCTGCCCATCCTGGGTGTCTATTATGGGCTGCCCATCCTGGGTGTCTATTATGGGCTGCCCATCCTGGCTGTCTATTATGGGATGCCCATCCTGGGTGTCTATTATGGGCTGCCCATCCTGGGTGTCTATTATGGGCTGCCCATCCTGGGTGTCTATTATGGGCTGCCCATCCTGGGTGTCTATTATGGGCTGCCCATCCTGGGTGTCTATTATGGGCTGCCCATCCTGGGTGTCCATTATGGGATGCCCATCCTGGGTGTCCATTATGGGCTGCCCATCCTGGGTGTCTATTATGGGCTGCCCATCCTGGGTGTCTATTATGGGCTGCCCATCCTGGGTGTCTATTATGGGCTGCCCATCCTGGGTGTCTATTATGGGCTGCCCATCCTGGGTGTCTATTATGGGCTGCCCATCCTGGGTGTCTATTATGGGATGCCCATCCTGGGTGTCCATTATGGGCTGCCCATCCTGGGTGTCTATTATGGGCTGGCGGCGCGGGGCTCACTCACCGGGGGGGCGGGGGCTCGGTGCGCGCCCACACCACGCGCCGGCACCGTCCCGCTCGCGGCCGCCCCTCTCCGGGTCTCCTCCCGCCCGCAGGGTGGGAAACTCCTCCCGGGAGAACCGGGCCGGCAGCGCCGCCGGCGCCCGGGAGCCTGCGGGTCACGTGGTCAGCGCCTCACGTGAGGCACGGGGAAAGGGGGCCGGGGTCATGTGATACGGGGGGGGGGGGGGGGGAGAGGACTCACCATCGGCTGGGGGTCCTTGGGTACCGCTGGCCTGAGCCCAGGACTTTGCCCCGCTTGCGGGCGGGGGGGGGGTCTATGGGGGGGAAATCGGGGTTAGGGGGGGATAAAGGGGGTCTATGGGGGTCAGGAAGGGGTTCGGGGGGGTCTATGGGGGGGAATGGGGGTCTATGGGGGGGTAAATGGGGTCTGTGGGGTCAGGAAGGGGTCTGGGGGGTCTATGGGAGCTTATGGGGGTAAAGGGGGTCTATAGGTGGCTCTATAGGGGGTTATGGGGGGCTAAAGGGGGTCTATGGGGGTCAGGGGGGGTCTATGGGGGGGAATGGGGGTCTATGGGGGGGTAAATGGGGTCTATGGGGTCAGGAAGGGGTCTGGGGGGTCTATGGGAGCTTATGGGGGTAAAGGGGGTCTATAGGTGGCTCTATAGGGGGTTATGGGGGGCTAAAGGGGGTCTATGGGGGTCAGGGGGGGTCTATGGGGGGGAATGGGGGTCTATGGGGGGATAAAGGGGGTCTATGGGGTCAGGAAGGGGTCTGGGGGGTCTATGGGAGCTTATGAGGGGTAAAAGGGGTCTATGGGGGTCAGAGAGGGGTTTGGGGGGTCTATGGGGGGGAAAAGGGGGTCAAGGGGGATGTTGGGGGTCCCAGGGGGCACTCAGGCCCCACAGGGGTGGTTTTGGGGTCCCCAAGTGGGATTTAAGGACCCTGGGGATGGATTTGGGGCTCCCCAAGGGGGATGTGGGGGTCCCGGTGCCCACCTCGGGGCTCGCTGCCCCCCCCTTCCCCTTCTGGCTGCCGGCCACAGGCGTCTGCGAATCCAGCGGCGACGGCGACAGCGGCGGGGGAGGTGCTGAGTGCTCGGAACTGCGCCGGGTTCCCATGGTTACCGCCCTTGGTTACCCCGCGCTGTTCCCGGCGCCTCCCACCCCTCCCGCCGCGCTCCGGAGCCGTCCCACGGCACCGGCGCTGGGGGGGGGGGGGGTGCTTGGAACAGCACCGGGTTACCTGCTTGGCTCCCATGGTTACGCTGAGCTGTTCCCGTCACCTCCCACCCCTCCCGCCGCGCTCCGGGGCCTGCTCCCCCCTCTGGAGCCATTCCACAGCCCCGGTGGGGGGGGGGGGGGTGTGCCAGGAACAGCACCGGGTTACCATGGTTACCCCCCTTAGTTACTGTGGTTACCCCGCGCTGTTCCCAGCAATTCCCACCCCCCCACAGCGCGCTCCACAGCCTGCTGGCCCCTCCAAAGCCATCCCAAGGCACCGGCGGTGGGAGGGGTGCCGGGAACAGCATCGGGTTACCCGGGTTACCCCCCTTGGTTACCATGGTTACCCAGCGCTGTTCCCCACCCCTCCCGCCACACTCCGGGGCCTGCTCGCCTCTCCGGAGCCATCCCACAGCACCGGTGGGGGGGGGGATGCTGAGAACAGCGACGGTTACCATGGTTACCACCCTTAGTTACCCCACGCTGTTCCTGCACCTGCCACCCCCCCACCGAGCTCCAGGGCTTGCTCACCCCTCCAGAGCACCAGAAGTGGGGGGGCTGGTGGAACAGCACCGGGTTACCCCCGTTGGTTACCATGGTTACCCCACGCTGTCCCCATCACCTCCCACCCCGTCCCACCGCACTCTGGGGCCTGCTCACCCCTCCAGAGCACCCGCAGTAGGGGGGTGCCGGGAACAGCAGCCGGTTACCGTGCTTACCCCCCCGGTTACCCAGGACACCCCGGCTATTCCCCGCACCTCCCACCCCCCCCTCCGCACGCCGGCCTGTTCACCCCTCCAGAGCACCCGCAGTGGGGGGGTGCC
The DNA here is from genome assembly GCF_963264785.1 of Psittacula echo. Taxonomy (NCBI): domain Eukaryota; kingdom Metazoa; phylum Chordata; class Aves; order Psittaciformes; family Psittacidae; genus Psittacula; species Psittacula echo. The sequence goes on along the minus strand of NW_027664213.1, from coordinate 16,257 downwards.
GGGAAGAGCGGCCGGTTACCATGGTTACCCCCCTTGGTTACCCCCCCGGTTCCCCCGGTGACCGGCGGCCGCTCCCCCCCCCCCCCGCTCACCTCCGGGGCTCGGCGGGCTCCTGCCTGCTCGCCCATCCCGTCCCGTCCCGGGGCACCAGCGCCACGTTGGGGTCGTTGCCTTTGTTCTCGGCCTTCAGGCTGGGCAGGTTGGCGGGGGGGGGCATGCGCCGGGCCGCCACCTTCCCCAGGCTCTGCAACCCATGGCGGGGACCGGCTGCAACGGAGGGCAGCGGGGCTCAACGGGAGCCCGGACACCCCCCCCCCCCCGGGCTCAATGCATCCGGTTAACCCGGCTCCGTTACCGGCGGCCCTCGGGGTGTCCAGCGCCCGGCCGCGGTAGCTCTCACAGAGGCTGAGGCAGGCGTAGCGCCGGCCCTCCCTGCCCCGCGCCGCCGGGCGATCGCTCATCGCGCTGCCAACGCATCGGCCCCGCCGGCTGCTCCTGCACCGGGAGGGAGGAAGCGGCTTCAAACCGGCGCCATCTTGAAACAAGGGGGGGGGGGGGGTGTGCATCCGTTACCGGACGCAAGATGGCGGCGGAAAGGCCCGCAGCGCCATGGCGGGCCGCCATCCGCCGCCCATACGCACCGGTCCGCCGCGGGCGGGCGCTGCTGAGCGGGGATGCGGGGTCAGCGGGCGCGGATGGGGCCGATGGGGCGCGGATGGAGGCGGATGCACCGGGACCCCCCCCCCGCTTCACCCCGGGGCCTTCCCGCCCCTGCCCTCCGCCACTTCCGGCTCCTTCCTGCGAGGCTCAACGGCCCCATTGGCCGGCGCCAGAACGAGGCGCGGGCGCGCCCGCGGCGGGCGCGCCCATCGAGGAGGTGGAAGGGGGGGGGATCCCGCTGCACCCCCACGCCTCGCAGTGGGTATGGAGCGGTCCGCAAAGCCCCGCCCACCCCGCGGCGCTCGGCCAATCAGAGCGCGGAGGCGCCAAAGGGGGCGGGAAGAGCCGCGTTGCCGTGGCAACGGGGACCCGCCCGCCGCCAGAGCGCCCCCGTGCGGTCGCCATGGCAACAGCGGCTGCCGCGGCAACGAGGCCCGGGACAACACACCCCCCCCCCCCCCCCCCCCCCCCCCCATCCCCGTTGCTATGGCAACCGGTGGGCGGGGGGGCAAAGGAGCAGCTATAGGGGGCGGCTCTATGGGGGGCGGCTCTATGGGGCGGCTCTATGGGGCGGCTCTATAGGGCGGCTCTATGGGGCGGCTCTATGGGGTGCGGCTCTATGGGGCGGCTCTATGGGGGGCGGCTCTATGGGGCGGCTCTATGGGGCGGCTCTATGGGGGGCGGCTCTATAGGGCGGCTCTATGGGGCGGCTCTATAGGGCGGCTCTATGGGGGGCGGCTCTATAGGGGGCGGCTCTATGGGGCGGCTCTATGGGGCGGCTCTATAGGGCGGCTCTATGGGGGGCGGCTCTATAGGGGGCGGCTCTATGGGGCGGCTCTATGGGGCGGCTCTATGGGGCGGCTCTATGGGGGGCGGCTCTATGGGGCGGCTCTATGGGGGGCGGCTCTATGGGGCGGCTCTATGGGGCGGCTCTATGGGGCGGCTCTATAGGACGGCTCTATGGGGGGCGGCTCTATGGGGTGCGGCTCTATGGGGCGGCTCTATGGGGGGCGGCTCTATAGGGGGCGGCTCTATAGGGGGCGGCTCTATAGGGCGGCTCTATGGGGCGGCTCTATAGGGCGGCTCTATGGGGGGCGGCTCTATAGGGGGCGGCTCTATGGGGCGGCTCTATAGGGCGGCTCTATGGGGCGGCTCTATGGGGCGGCTCTATAGGGGGCGGCTCTATGGGGGGCGGCTCTATGGGGGGCGGCTCTATGGGGCGGCTCTATGGGGCGGCTCTATGGGGGGCGGCTCTATGGGGCGGCTCTATAGGGGGCGGCTCTATGGGGGGCGGCTCTATGGGGGGCGGCTCTATAGGGCGGCTCTATGGGGCGGCTCTATGGGGGGCGGCTCTATGGGGGGCGGCTCTATAGGGCGGCTCTATAGGGGGCGGCTCTATGGGGCGGCTCTATGGGGCGGCTCTATAGGGGGCGGCTCTATGGGGCGGCTCTATGGGGCGGGTCAATGGGGCGGCTCTATGGGGCGGCTCTATGGGGCGGCTCTATGGGGCGGCTCTATAGGGCGGCTCTATGGGGGGCGGCTCTATGGGGCGGCTCTATGGGGGGCGGCTCTATGGGGCGGCTCTATGGGGCGGCTCTATGGGGGGCGGCTCTATGGGGGGCGGCTCTATGGGGCGGCTCTATGGGGCGGCTCTATAGGGGGCGGCTCTATGGGGCGGCTCTATGGGGGGCGGCTCTATAGGGGGCGGCTCTATGGGGCGGCTCTATGGGGCGGCTCTATGGGGGGCGGCTCTATGGGGCGGCTCTATAGGGGGCGGCTCTATAGGGGGCGGCTCTATGGGGCGGCTCTATAGGGGGCGGCTCTATGGGGCGGCTCTATGGGGCGGCTCTATAGGGGGCGGCTCTATGGGGGGCGGCTCTATGGGGGGCGGCTCTATAGGGGGCGGCTCTATGGGGCGGCTCTATGGGGCGGCTCTATAGGGGGCGGCTCTATGGGGCGGCTCTATGGGGCGGCTCTATGGGGCGGCTCTATGGGGGGCGGCTCTATGGGGGGCGGCTCTATACGGCGGCTCTATGGGGGGCGGCTCTATGGGGCGGCTCTATGGGGCGGCTCTATGGGGGGCGGCTCTATGGGGCGGCTCTATGGGGGGCGGCTCTATGGGGGGCGGCTCTATGGGGCGGCTCTATGGGGCGGCTCTATGGGGGGCGGCTCTATGGGGGGCGGCTCTATGGGGCGGCTCTATGGGGCGGCTCTATAGGGGGCGGCTCTATGGGGGGCGGCTCTATGGGGGGCGGCTCTATGGGGCGGCTCTATGGGGCGGCTCTATGGGGGGCGGCTCTATGGGGGGCGGCTCTATGGGGCGGCTCTATGGGGGGCGGCTCTATGGGGGGCGGCTCTATGGGGCGGCTCTATGGGGCGGCTCTATGGGGGGCGGCTCTATGGGGCGGCTCTATGGGGGGCGGCTCTATGGGGCGGCTCTATGGGGCGGCTCTATGGGGCGGCTCTATGGGGGGCGGCTCTATGGGGCGGCTCTATGGGGGGCGGCTCTATGGGGCGGCTCTATGGGGCGGCTCTATGGGGCGGCTCTATGGGGGGCGGCTCTATGGGGCGGCTTTATGGGGCGGCTCTATGGGGCGGCTCTATAGGACGGCTCTATGGGGTGCGGCTCTATGGGGGGCGCCTCTATAGGGGGCGGCTCTATAGGGGGCGGCTCTATGGGGCGGCTCTATGGGGGGCGGCTCTATGGGGCGGCTCTATGGGGGGCGGCTCTATGGGGCGGCTCTATAGGGGGCGGCTCTATGGGGGGCGGCTCTATGGGGGGCGGCTCTATGGGGTGCGGCTCTATGGGGCGGCTCTATGGGGGGCGGCTCTATGGGGGGCGGCTCTATGGGGCGGCTCTATGGGGCGGCTCTATGGGGGGCGGCTCTATGGGGGGCGGCTCTATAGGGGGCGGCTCTATGGGGCGGCTCTATGGGGCGGCTCTATAGGGGGCGGCTCTATGGGGCGGCTCTATGGGGGGCGGCTCTATAGGGGGCGGCTCTATAGGGCGGCTCTATGGGGCGGCTCTATAGGGGGCGGCTCTATGGGGGGCGGCTCTATGGGGCGGCTCTATAGGGGGCGGCTCTATAGGGCGGCTCTATGGGGCGGCTCTATAGGGGGCGGCTCTATGGGGGGCGGCTCTATGGGGGGCGGCTCTATGGGGGGCGGCTCTATGGGGCGGCTCTATGGGGCGGCTCTATGGGGGGCGGCTCTATGGGGGGCGGCTCTATGGGGGGCGGCTCTATGGGGCGGCTCTATGGGGCGGCTCTATGGGGGGCGGCTCTATGGGGGGCGGCTCTATAGGGGGCGGCTCTATGGGGCGGCTCTATGGGGCGGCTCTATAGGGGGCGGCTCTATGGGGCGGCTCTATGGGGGGCGGCTCTATAGGGGGCGGCTCTATAGGGCGGCTCTATGGGGCGGCTCTATAGGGGGCGGCTCTATGGGGGGCGGCTCTATGGGGCGGCTCTATAGGGGGCGGCTCTATAGGGCGGCTCTATGGGGCGGCTCTATAGGGGGCGGCTCTATGGGGGGCGGCTCTATGGGGGGCGGCTCTATGGGGGGCGGCTCTATGGGGTGCGGCTCTATGGGGCGGCTCTATGGGGGGCGGCTCTATGGGGGGCGGCTCTATGGGGCGGCTCTATGGGGCGGCTCTATGGGGGGCGGCTCTATGGGGGGCGGCTCTATAGGGGGCGGCTCTATGGGGCGGCTCTATGGGGCGGCTCTATAGGGGGCGGCTCTATGGGGCGGCTCTATGGGGGGCGGCTCTATAGGGGGCGGCTCTATAGGGCGGCTCTATGGGGCGGCTCTATAGGGGGCGGCTCTATGGGGGGCGGCTCTATGGGGCGGCTCTATAGGGGGCGGCTCTATAGGGCGGCTCTATGGGGCGGCTCTATAGGGGGCGGCTCTATGGGGGGCGGCTCTATGGGGGGCGGCTCTATGGGGGGCGGCTCTATGGGGCGGCTCTATGGGGCGGCTCTATGGGGGGCGGCTCTATGGGGGGCGGCTCTATAGGGGGCGGCTCTATGGGGCGGCTCTATGGGGCGGCTCTATGGGGCGGCTCTATGGGGCGGGTCAATGGGGCCGCGGGTTCCCGCCCCCCACAAGCGGCCCTCGGCAGTTTCCAGCCTCAGTTTATTGCGGGTCCCGGCGCCGCTGACGTCACCAGCCCGACCCCCGCGGTGCCGCCCCCCAAGCCCCATAAATACATAAATAGGTCAATAAATACCGGCCCCCGCGGCCCTGCTGGGAGCCCCCATTGACCCCATTGATCCCCATTGATCCCCATTGACCCCATTGACCCCATTGATCCCCATTGACACCCATTGACCCCATTGATCCCCATTGACCCCATTGACACCCATTGACCCCATTGACCCCCATTGACCCCATTGATCCCCATTGATCCCCATTGATCCCCATTGACACCCATTGACACCCATTGACCCCATTGACCCCATTGATCCCCATTGATCCCCATTGACCCCATTGACCCCCATTGACCCCATTGATCCCCATTGACCCCCATTGACCCCATTGATCCCCATTGACCCCATTGATCCCTATTGATCCCCATTGATCCTCATTGATCCCATTGATCCCCATTGATCCCCATTGACCCCATTGACCCCATTGACCCCCATTGACCCCATTGATCCCCATTGACCCCATTGACCCCCATTGACACCCATTGACCCCATTGATCCCCATTGATCCCCATTGACCCCATTGACCCCCATTGACACCCATTGACCCCATTGATCCCCATTGATCCCCATTGACACCCATTGACACCCATTGACCCCATTGACCCCATTGATCCCCATTGATCCCCATTGACCCCATTGACCCCCATTGACCCCATTGATCCCCATTGACCCCCATTGACCCCATTGATCCCCATTGACCCCATTGATCCCTATTGATCCCCATTGATCCTCATTGATCCCATTGATCCCCATTGATCCCCATTGACCCCATTGACCCCATTGACCCCCATTGACCCCATTGATCCCCATTGACCCCATTGACCCCCATTGACACCCATTGACCCCATTGATCCCCATTGATCCCCATTGACCCCATTGACCCCCATTGACACCCATTGACCCCATTGATCCCCATTGATCCCCATTGACACCCATTGACACCCATTGACCCCATTGACCCCATTGATCCCCATTGATCCCCATTGACCCCATTGACCCCCATTGACCCCATTGATCCCCATTGACCCCCATTGACCCCATTGATCCCCATTGACCCCATTGATCCCTATTGATCCCCATTGATCCTCATTGATCCCATTGATCCCCATTGATCCCCATTGACCCCATTGACCCCATTGACCCCCATTGACCCCATTGATCCCCATTGACCCCATTGACCCCATTGACCCCCATTGACCCCATTGATCCCCATTGACCCCATTGATCCCTATTGATCCCCATTGATCCTCATTGATCCCATTGATCCCCATTGATCCCCATTGACCCCCATTGATCCCCATTGATCCCTATTGATCCCCATTGACCCCATTGATCCCTATTGATCCCCATTGATCCCCATTGATCCCCATTGATCCCATTGATCCCTATTGATCCCCATTGATCCCTATTGATCCCCATTGATCCCCATTGATCCCATTGAGCCCCATTGATCCTCATTGATCCCATTGATCCCCATTGATCCCCATTGATCCCCATTGACCTCGTTGATCCCTATTGATCCCATTGATCCCTATTGATCCCCATTGATCCCCATTGATCCCCATTGATCCCCATTGATCCCATTGATCTCCATTGATCCTCATTGATTCCATTAATCCCCATTGATCCCCATTGACCCCATTGATCCCTATTGATCCCCATTGATCCCTATTGATCCCCATTGATCCCCATTGATCCCCATTGACCCCATTGATCCCTATTGATCCCATTGATCCCCATTGATCCCCATTGATCCCCATTGATCCCCATTGATCCCCATTGACCCCATTGATCCCTATTGATCCCCATTGACCCCCATTGATCTCTATTGCTCCGTATTGATCTCTATTGCTCCCCATTGATCCCCTTGCTCCCCCGCGGTCCCTCCGCGCCCTGCCCCCCTCAGTCCACCCCCACCACCCCGAAATACGCCCTCCCCCCCCCGTGCAGGTCCAGGAACCTCCCGGCCGTGGCCGTGGCCGCCACTTGGTCCCCGCGGCGGAGCTGGAACACGGCGCCCTGGTACAGGGACTCGAACCAGGGCCCGTCGCCATGGCAACGGCGGCGCCGGGGATGCTGCCCGTCGCCGCGGCAACGGCGGCGGGCGGCGGCGCACACGGAGCGCACGGCCGTGAGCAGGGGCACGTCCCTGGGGTACTCCTGCGAGTAGCGGGACACGGCCAAGCGGAGCAGCGCGGGGGGAGCCCCGGCCGGCGCCGAGCAGCCCCCCCCGCCCTGGAAGGAGGCGGCCGCGTAGACGAAGTAGAGCCCGTCCCGAGGGACCACCAGGCGGTTGCCGTGGAGACGGACCCCGTTGCGCATCTGCGCAGGCGCGACGTCGGCGGCCCATTGGAGGGAGGGCGAGGAGGAGGAGGCTGCGGGGGGGGGAAGGGGAGGGATGGAGGCGGGGCCGGCACGGCCCGTATCCGTATCCATATCCCATGTCCATATCCATATCCCATGTCCATATCCATATCCCATGTCCATATCCCTATCCCATGTCCATATCCCTATCCATATGCCATATCCATATCCCTATCCGTATGCCATATCCATATCCCTATCCGTATGCCATATCCATATCCCTATCCGTATGCCATATCCATATCCCTATCCGTATGCCATATCCATATCCCTATCCGTATCCCATGTCCATATCCCTATCCATATGCCATATCCATATCCCTATCCGTATGCCATATCCATATCCCTATCCGTATGCCATATCCATATCCCTATCCATATCCCATGTCCATATCCCTATCCATATGCCATATCCATATCCCTATCCGTATGCCATATCCATATCCCTATCCGTATGCCATATCCATATCCCTATCCATACCCCATATCCATATCCCTATCCATATGCCATATCCATATCCCTATCCGTATGCCATATCCATATCCCTATCCATACCCCATATCCATATTCCTATCCATATGCCATATTCATATCCCTATCCGTATCCATATCCCATGTCCATATCCCTATCCATATGCCATATTCATATCCCTATCCGTATGCCATATCCATATCCCTATCCATACCCCATATCCATATCCCTATCCATATGCCATATTCATATCCCTATCCGTATCCATATCCCATGTCCATATCCATATCCCATGTCCATATCCCTATCCATATGCCATATTCATATCCCTATCCGTATGCCATATCCATATCCCTATCTATACCCCATATCCATATCCCTATCCATATGCCATATTCATATCCCTATCCATACCCCATATCCATATCCCTATCCATATTCCATGTCCATATGCATATCCCATGTCCATATCCATATCCCATGTCCATATCCATATCCCATATCCATATCCCTATCCATATGCCATATTCATATCCCTATCCATATGCCATATCCGTATCCCTATCCATATTCCATGTCCATATGCATATCTCATGTCCATATCCATATCCCATGTCCATATCCATATCCCATATCCATGTCCCTATCCGTATCCCATGTCCATATCCATATCCCATATCCATATCCCTATCCATATCCCATATCCATATCCCTATCCGTATCCCACGTCCATATCCATATCCTATGTCCGTATCCATATCCCATATCCCCATCCATATCCCATGTCCATATCCATATCCCATATCCCTATCCATATCCTATGTCCGTATCCATATCCCATGTCCCCATCCATATCCCATGTCCATATCCATATCCCGTATCCGTATCCATATCCTGTATCCGTATCCATATCCCGTGTTCGTACCCATATCCCATGTCCGTATCCATATCCCATGTCCCCATCCATATCCCATGTCCATATGCCATGTATCCAACATATCCATATCCCACGTCCGTATCCCGTGTATCCCATCTATCCATATCCGTATCCCGTGTATCCCATCTGTCCATATCCGTATCCTGGGTATCCCATCTATCCATATCCCATACCCCTATCCCGTGTATCCCATCTATCCATATCCCACATCCGTATCCCGTGCATCCCATCTATCCATATCCGTATCCCGTGTATCCCATCTATCCATATCCGTATCCTGGGTATCCCATCTGTCCATATCCACATCCTATACCTGTATCCCATGTGTTCCATCTATCCATATCCATACCCTATATCCATACCCCATACATCCCATCTATCCATATCCATGTTGCACATCCCATATCCCGGGTATCTTATCTATGCGTATCCATATCCAATATCAGGATCCTGTAGATCCCGTATATCCATATCCGTGTTCTGGATCTGGATCTAATACATCCAAGCTATCCATGCCCATATCCCATGTCTGTATTCCACATATCCCATCTATTCATATCCATATCCCACATCCGTATCCCGTATATCGCATCTGTCCATACCCATATTCCATATCCATATCCTGTATATCCCATCTATTCATACCCATATTCCATATCCATATCCTGTATATCCCATCTGTCCATACCCATATTCCATATCCATATCCTGTATATCCCATCTATTCATACCCATATTCCATATCCATATCCTGTATATCCCATCTGTCCATACCCATATTCCATATCCATAACCCGTATATCCCATCTATCCATATCCATATTCCATATCCATATCCCATATATCCCATCAGTCCATACCCATATTCCATATCCATATCCCATATATCCCATCAGTCCATACCCATATTCCATATCCATATCCCATATATCCCATCTGTCCATACCCATATTCCATATCCCTATCCCGTATATCCCATCTGTCCATACCCATATTCCATATCCATATCCCGTATATCCCATCTGTCCATATTCTATATCCATATCCTGTATATCCCATCTATCCATACCCACATTCCATCTCTGTATCCCATATGTCTCATCTATTCATATGCATATCTCCTATCCATATCCGCTATATCCCATATCCCATATATCCATGCCCCATACCCCATACCCCATACCCGTATCCCATATATCCCATATATCCCATATATTCCCTATATCCCGTATCCCCCCATTGGCACTCACCCACAACATGAGCAGCAGGTTTGTCCCCATAGGGGTCATGCAGCAGCTTTGGTCCCGCTGCAAGGATAAAGGGAATATGGGAATGGGATGTGGGATATGGGGTATGGGGTATGGGATATGGGATATGGGGTATGGGGTATGGGATATGGGGTATGGGATATGGGATATGGGATATGGGGTATGGGGTATGGGGTATGGGGTATGGGATATGGGGTATGGGGTATGGGGTATGGGATATGGGGTATGGGATATGGGATATGGGATATGGGGTATGGGATATGGGATATGGGGTATGGGATATGGGATATGGGATATGGGGTATGGGGTATGGGGTATGGGATATGGGATATGGGGTATGGGGTATGGGATATGGGGTATGGGATATGGGGTATGGGGTATGGGATATGGGGTATGGGGTATGGGGTATGGGATATGGGATATGGGGTATGGGATATGGGATATGGGATATGGGGTATGGGGTATGGGGTATGGGATATGGGATATGGGGTATGGGATATGGGATATGGGATATGGGATATGGGGTATGGGATATGGGATATGGGGTATGGGATATGGGATATGGGATATGGGGTATGGGGTATGGGGTATGGGATATGGGATATGGGGTATGGGATATGGGATATGGGATATGGGGTATGGGGTATGGGATATGGGGTATGGGATATGGGGTATGGGGTATGGGGTATGGGGTATGGGGTATGGGGTATGGGGTATGGGGTATGGGATATGGGGTATGGGATATGGGATATGGGGTATGGGATATGGGGTATGGGATATGGGGTATGGGATATGGGGTATGGGATATGGGATATGGGGTATGGGATATGGGGTATGGGGTATGGGGTATGGGATATGGGGTATGGGATATGGGATATGGGGTATGGGATATGGGATATGGGGTATGGGATATGGGGTATGGGATATGGGGTATGGGATATGGGGTATGGGATATGGGATATGGGATATGGGATATGGGATATGGGGTATGGGGTATGGGATATGGGGTATGGGATATGGGATATGGGGTATGGGATATGGGGTATGGGGTATGGGGTATGGGATATGGGATATGGGGTATGGGATATGGGATATGGGATATGGGATATGGGGTATGGGATATGGGATATGGGGTATGGGATATGGGATATGGGATATGGGGTATGGGGTATGGGGTATGGGATATGGGATATGGGGTATGGGATATGGGATATGGGATATGGGGTATGGGGTATGGGATATGGGGTATGGGATATGGGGTATGGGGTATGGGGTATGGGGTATGGGGTATGGGGTATGGGGTATGGGGTATGGGATATGGGGTATGGGATATGGGATATGGGGTATGGGATATGGGGTATGGGATATGGGGTATGGGATATGGGGTATGGGATATGGGGTATGGGATATGGGATATGGGGTATGGGATATGGGGTATGGGATATGGGGTATGGGATATGGGGTATGGGATATGGGGTATGGGATATGGGGTATGGATGTACGGGATACGGGCATTTGGGAGCGTCTCTCACCCATCAATGGGGGCATCGGCAGCTCTGGGGAGTCCTGTGGGGAGAGGGGGGTCAGATGGGGCAGAGGGACCCAGGGATGGAGACAGGGATCCAGGGATGGAGACAGGGATCCAGGGATGGAGACAGGGACCCAGGGATGGAGACAGGGATCCAGGGATGGAGACAGGGATCCAGGGATGGAGACAGGGATCCAGGGATGGAGACAGGGACCCAAGGATGGAGACAGGGACCCAGGGATGGAGACAGGGATCCAGGGATGGAGACAGGGACCCAAGGATGGAGACAGGGACCCAGGGATGGAGACAGGGATCCAGGGATGGAGACAGGGACCCAGGGATGGAGACAGGGATCCAGGGATGGAGACAGGGACCCAAGGATGGAGACAGGGACCCAGGGATGGAGACAGGGATCCAGGGATGGAGACAGGGACCCAGGGATGGAGACAGGGACCCAGGGATGGAGACAGGGACCCAGGGATGGAGACAGGGATCCAGGGATGGAGACAGGGACCCAAGGATGGAGACAGGGATCCAGGGATGGAGACAGGGACCCAGGGATGGAGACAGGGACCCAAGGATGGAGACAGGGATCCAGGGATGGAGACAGGGACCCAGGGATGGAGACAGGGACCCAGGGATGGAGACAGGGATCCAGGGATGGAGACAGGGACCCAAGGATGGAGACAGGGATCCAGGGATGGAGACAGGGACCCAGGGATGGAGACAGGGACCCAGGGATGGAGACAGGGACCCAAGGATGGAGACAGGGATCCAGGGATACCACACACCCATGGATACAGGACACACACGGACACACGGACACCCATGGATACAGAACACCCATGGACACACACGGACACATGGATACACATGGATACACATGGACACACGGATACAGGACACACACGGATACATGGATACACATGGATACACATGGACACACATGGATACAGGACACACACGGATACATGGATACACATGGACACACGGATACAGGACACACGGATACATGGATACACATGGACACACGGATACAGGACACACGGATACATGGATACACATGGATACACACGGATACAGGACACACACGGATACATGGATACACATGGATACACATGGATACACATGGACACACGGATACAGGACACACGGATACATGGATACACATGGATACACACGGATACAGGACACACACGGATACATGGATACACATGGATACACATGGATACACATGGATACACATGGACACACACGGACACACGGACACAGGGCACCCATTGGGTGCAGGGGTTCAGGACCCTGGCTTGGTTCCGGGTCGCAGCCGCCGCGCTCAGGATCGGGCCCAGCGCCAGGATCGGGCCCAGGATCGGGCCCAGGCCGCGGGGGGGGGGCGGGGCCATGGCTCCGGTGCCGGCTCCCGCCTGGGGCCGCCGCGGGGCCCTTTAAGGCCCTGGGGGGGGGGGGAGGGGGGGGCGCATCCGGCCCCGCCCCCCCCCGGCGCTCACGGGGGGGGGGGAGGGGGGGGGGGGAGGGGGGGGGGTTTCCCCGCCTCCGCTTCCGGCCGTTGGAAAGGCCCCGGGGGGGGCGGGGGGGCTCCAGGGGGGTTCCCACGGGAGGCGGGGGGGATGGGCGCTATGGGGCGCTATGGGGGGTCCCATGAGGGGCTATGGGGCGCTATGGGGGTCCCGTGAGAGGCTATGGGGCGCTATGGGGGTCCCATGAGGGGCTATGGGGCGCTATGGGGGTCCCATGAGGGGCTATGGGGCGCTATGGGGGTCCCGTGAGAGGCTATGGGGCGCTATGGGGCGCTATGGGGGTCCCATGAGGGGCTATGGGGCGCTATGGGGGTCCCATGAGGGGCTATGGGGCGCTATGGGGTGCAATAGTGGCTGTGGGTGTCCTATGGGGTGCTATGGGGGTGCTATAGGGTGCCACGGGGGCTATGGGGTGTCCCATGATGAGCTATGGTGTCCTATGGCGGTCCTATGGGGTGCTATGGGGCTCTATGGGGTGCAATGGGGGTCCCATGATGGGCTATGGGGGGGCTATGGGGTGCAATGGGGTGCCCCATGATGGGCTATAGGGTGCTATGGGGGAGCTATGGGGGGCTAAGGGGTGCAATGGGGCACTATGGGGGTCCCATGATGAGCTATGGGGTGCTATGGGTGTCCCATGGGACGTTATTGGGTGCTATGGGGTGTCCCATAATGGGTTATGGGGCACTATGGGGCGCAGTGGGAGGGGTCCCACAATGAGCTATGGGGGCTATGGGTGCTATGTGGCCCTATGGGGGGTCCCATGATGGGCTATGGGGGGGGGCTATGGGGAGCTATGGGGTGCTATGGGGTCTATGGGGTTCTATGGGTGTCACATAATGGGCTATAGGAGGCTATGGGGTGCTATGGGGTGTCCATGATGATCTATAGGGTGCTATGGGGTGTCCATGATGAGCTATGGGGTGCTATGGGGTGTCCATGATGAGCTATGGGGTGTCCATGATGCGCTATGGGGTGCTATGGGGTGTCCATGATGAGCTATGGGGTGTCCATGATGAGCTATGGGGCTCCACCGTGGGTCTGGGGCATTCCAGGGGGGTTCCAATGGGTGCCACGAGGAGCTCTGGGGCGCTATGGGGCAGGAGGTGGGGCCCCCATGGAGTGGGTGGGGGGAAACCCGTAGCTGTGGGGCCGGATATGGGGCAGCCCCAGGGGAAGCCATGGGGCGGATGTAGGGCAGCCGTGGGGGCGGGTGTGGTGCAGGATGTGGGGCGGGCCCCACGCTCGTCCTGCTCCAGAGCCCAGTCATGGGGGTCACAGAGGGGATGCTGTGGGGCAGCCCCTTGAGCACCACAGATGCTCCCCCCCCCCAGCCCCACAGCTGCTCCTCACATCTATGGGGCACGAAGAGGTCTATAGGGCTGGGAAGGGGCTATGGGGCAGGTCTATGGGCAGATGTGGAGCTATGAGGCAGATCTATAGAGCACATCTATGGGCAGGAAAGGGTCTATGGGGCAGATCAATGGGGCAGTTCCAGGTCTATAGGGCACATCTATGGGCAGATCTAGATCTATGTGGCAGATCTATGGGGCACATCTATGGGGCAGATCCAGATCTATGGGGCAGGATCTATGGGGCATATCCAGGTCTATGGGGCAGGATGTAGGCAGGTCTATTAGGCAGGTCTATGGGGCAGGATCTACAGGTCAGGCTCCATGGGGCAGGCTCCATGGGGCAGGCTTTATAGGGCAGGCTCTATAGGGCAGGCTCTATGGGGCAGGCTCTATGGAGCAGGCTCTATAGGTCAGGCTCTATGGGGCAGGCTCTATGGGTCAGGATCTATGGGTCAGGCTCTATGGGGCAGGATCTATAGGTCAGGCTCTATGGGGCAGGCTCTATGGGGCAGGTCTATGGGGCAGGATCTATGGGGCAGGCTCTATAGGGCAGGCTCTATGGGGCAGGATCTATGGGGCAGGCTCTATGGGGCAGGCTCTATGGGGCAGGATCTATGGGGCAGGCTCTATAGGGCAGGATCTATGGGTCAGGCTCTATAGGGCAGGATCTATGGGGCAGGCTCTATGGGGCAGGCTCCATGGGGCAGGCTCTATAGGGCAGGCTCTATGGGTCAGGCTCTATGGGGCAGGCTCTATGGGGCAGGATCTATAGGGCAGGATCTATGGGGCAGGATCTATGGAGCAGGCTCTATGGGGCAGGCTCTATGGGGCAGGATCTATGGGGCAGGATCTATGGGTCAGGCTCTATGGGGCAGGATCTATGGGGCAGGATCTATAGGGCAGGATCTATGGGTCAGGCTCTATGGGGCAGGATCTATGGGTCAGGCTCTATGGGTCAGGCTCTATAGGGCAGGCTCTATGGGGCAGGATCTATGGGTCAGGCTCTATGGGGCAGGATCTATGGGGCAGGCTCTATGGGGCAGGATCTATGGGTCAGGCTCTATGGGGCAGGCTCTATGGAGCAGGCTCTATAGGTCAGGCTCTATGGGTCAGGCTCTATGGGGCAGGCTCTATGGGGCAGGATCTATGGGGCAGGCTCTATGGGGCAGGCTCTATAGGGCAGGATCTATGGGGCAGGCTCTATGGGGCAGGCTCTATGGGGCAGGATCTATAGGGCAGGATCTATGGGTCAGGCTCTATGGGCAGGATCTATGGGTCAGGCTCTATGGGGCAGGATCTATGGGGCAGGATCTATGGGTGAGGCTCTATGGGGCAGGATCTATGGGCAGGATCTATGGGGCAGGCTCTATAGGGCAGGCTCTATGGGCAGGATCTATGGGGCAGGATCTATGGGCAGGCTCTATGGGTCAGGCTCTATGGGGCAGGATCTATAGGCAGGCTCTATAAGGCAGGATCTATGGGGCAGGCTCCATGGGCTCCCCCTATGGCGACCCCGCTGTGCGGTAGAAGGTGGGGGAGGGGCGTCGCCTCCCTCCGCGCACGCGCGCCTCCGCCCCTCCCCCCCCCCTCCCCGCGCAGGCGCACGCGCGCTCCGGGCTCTGATTGGCTGCTGGCGGCCGGAGCGGGGGGAGGGGGCGGGGCTTTGGGGCGAGCGGCGCCTGCGCGGTGCGCGCGGAGCGGGCCCGGAGCGACCCCTGAGAGCGGTGAGGGGGGGGCTCCATAGGGGCCTATGGGGGTTCTATAGGGGTCAGTGGGGGTTCTATAGGGGCCTATAGGGGCCTATAGGCGTCAATGGCGGTCTATCGGTGTCAATGGGGCCTATGGGGGTTCTATGGGGGCTATAGGGGCCTATGGGGGTTCTATAGGGGTCAGTGGGGGTTCTATAGGGGCCTATGGGGGCCTATAGGC